>NC_065533.1:52785681-53085681 GCF_020184175.1 Aphis gossypii
ATTATAGTTTTACAAAAAAACTTAATCGTTTTTTTACTCAAAAACGAATCGCTGTCAATGTTTGAAATCTTCACCAAATGTTTATATTAGTGTAATCTATACACAGTTAAATTTTCAAAATATTATGGCTTATAATGCATTTTTCTAAGAATTTTTTTATTTATTTGATGTACCCAGCAAAACCTGAACATTTAATTAAAGGTCTCTTATAAGTTGTTCATATTGTCGTTAAAATAATCGAAAAACATTAGTCACAATCATTTTTATCGGCGTTTAAACATCAAATTCTTACAAAACATGTGAAAATCAAGATGATTTGTAAGTAATTTTGTAGTTAAAATTCATAAATTTTTTAGTATTTATATCTAAGGTTACAAAATTCAACACATTACAGAAACTTAAGTACAACTATCATGGATCAAATTTTACTAGGTAAGTGTAAAATGTTATAATTTTATAAAATACATACTCTGATACTCTATCGTAATGAGATAACGATATCTTTAAAATTAGTGATTTATTTATTCACTATTCATTAATTAATAAATAATTAGTATTTAAAAAATAATAATAATTTTGATCTAACTAAATTTTTAAAATAAAGAAGAGGGTCTCATCTGTTTCAGCAAATGAAATTGAAAGAGTATATACAAGATTATCGTTAAATAACAATAAAGACAAAAAACAATAATTAATACCATAATAAATACTAAATAATATCACAATTTATGTACAAGATTTAATTTGTTAATCGGTCCGCGATGGACTTTATGAATCGTTTTACTATGATGGCACACTATTGTATTATTACAAATCATATATATGTCAGATTCATTAAACCTGAGGGCGTCGCCCGAGTGCGTCCAAAATGACAATTTTTTAATGTTCCTAGTGCGTCCAAATAAGGTATCATCCGAGTGCGTCCCAAGAAAAAAAGTCATATTTTTTACATAGCCCGAATGCGTCCAGTTCATTTAGAGTTACCCAGTGTGCAAACGACGGAGGTGAACTGGCTTACACCCCAAAAATATTTGGTTATTTGATTATTTAATTATTATTAATTTATTAAGAAAAATTAAAAGTTTATTTTATAAAAAATGTATTAAATTATTTAGGTTTACATAAAATTTTGAAATGCTGGGTCTGACTGTGTATCAATATAGTTCTACGAGATAATCCATAAACTGATTTAGTTTTTATCATTAGGCTTGATAGACATAAAATCGACAGTAAAACTTATTTCAACATCGTCTTCCTTCAGCATGGGTAATCCAAATATATTCTTTTAACAACTGACTATTTCTGATAAATCATCACAATAATGAGTACTTAAACCACGATTCTGTACTTTTCGCCACCACGCCTGTCCCAGATGAAACCGACAACCCTTTTGAATGATATCTGGCCAAACATTTTGCACCCATATGAATAGATTTTTCAAAATCTGCGTACATTTATAATGTCGGGGTTAAGACATAAATTTAATTTTGTACATTCATTTTTAACTCAAAAACGTGAAGAATCGATTCTGTTTGTTGGTATTCAATAAAAAAAAAATACTAATGGTATGTAATAACCATTATTTAAACATGAATGGTAAAAAGTTGTAAAAAAAATTTGGACAGTACTTAAATGTACCATCTACATATATTGTTTTACGGTACATTAAAGTAGCTAAATTTTTTTACATGAAAAAACATAACCAAGTTTTTATTACTGTCATTCACCAGAAGAATGTCATTCTCAAAATGTTTTAATATCTAATGAATTAATGAACTGTGTACGTATGAATATTAGGTGGTTTCTTGGGTAGTATTGAACGGCGAGCAGCATGAATCCCTTTTCGAATACAAGATATGTTCAGACGTCGTTAAGAATCCGTTTTTTTATTTTTAGTTCCAAATGAATTAATTTAAGTGGACGTTCACAAAGTTCTTCTTGAGCTTTCGTTTTTACAGAGTTCCTTATACTTTGTCTCAATCATTTTCCTTCAGATTCTAAATCATGATTATGGTTTAAATTACTATCAATAATTGTATTCTCACTCATATCTGTTTTCACGTAAGCTGTACACGTTTTTTTCACACAGCACCATCGTTTTACATCGCCATTCAACATTTTATGAAATCTCATTTTATATCCATCAATAATTTTAAGTTTCTTACCGTGTTATGCACGTGGTTGTCAAAGACTAGTTACGAATAGTAGGTTTTTACGTATTGACTATTATACATGACTATTATATATAGTGTAAATGTAAACTAACACAGTGTAATATTATAAGTTATCAATGCATTTTATCCATAAAGATATATTGTTAGCAATAATATCGCGGACGCACATGGGATATACCAATATTATGTGTGATATTATCGCGGACGCAGTTAGGCTATTAAAAAGGTACAATATGATAAACGGGACGCACTCGGGAATCGCCCAAACCTGACATCGATTTTATGTGAGCTGATAAAAATATATATTTACTCGGTAGTCGGTACCTAATTAAAAAACTTTATAATAGAATATTATTTTTTAGTATCATTATTTTAACAGCTTACACAGACACGTTCAAATATATGATACTTATATAATTTGTGTTTTCTGTATTCTGTTGCGGTCGTATAGTTTAAAATATAATGGAATAGAATCACCTGAATAGCAGCAACACATGGTTTAGATTTTTATTTTTATAAATAGTTATTGTAATAATGTCAGATATATAATGAATACATTTTTATTAAGAATACTTAGTACCAATTAAAGTTTAGAAAATATAATTGAAATCACAAGTATGTACCATTCCTTGAAATGTGTACTGTGTAGGGCACCTATTGTACTCTGATTATGAAAACTTTTAGTTCAATGCCTTTATTAATTATTTTTAGGTTTGCGTTTTCATTAGCAAAATAACAATTTAAATTGTGTACACATATTACACACATAATGTCATAATTATAATTAAAACTATGTGTTTTCAAAGTTTAATAATCTCTTATAAACTTATTATTTATATAATATTTATATTTCATACTTTAACTCATGTACAATGTATATATTCGAGAATACCCATGATAAAGATATTATAGTTTTATTAATAATAATAAAAACGTATAATGTAAAATTATAAATTAGTACACTTTTAATTTGTACAAATACATAAGGTGTTGTTTGAAAATTATTTATTAGTAAGAAAAAAAAAAGCGCCATTCTGTTTCATCCGGATGGAGTCCAGTCCCATCTATAGTCTGTCTCACAAAAGAAAGGTACCGTTTCGCATATATAGATTGTGGACCACGGACCACCTGTGTCACGATGCACCACCAGATTGGGAAAGTTCGAGACAGCTCAATAGTATAGTAATTTTTCCCAATCTGGTGGTCCGTGGTCAACAGTCCACACGTAGGAAACGGTACCTTTTTTTCATGAGACAGACTATAGTCCCGATAAGTGAAACTCTACTGTAGTATCTATTTATATTTGTTATAAACTTAAACTAAACATTTAATACAATACAAAACATTTTTTTGGGTGGAAAAGTGGGTAGGCCTGAACCTTCTAAGCCTAACTGCTGGCTACGCCACTAGGTGATTAATTAATTAATATTTTATAAATTTGTTTTTCATCTGAACTAATTTTTATTTAAAAATAAATTGTAAAACAAAACTTTTTGATAAAACAGTTTGTTTAGAACTAATTTTGATAAATAAAATAATATAATATTTGAATTTCAATTATCATAACTATGAATGTATTTTATCGTTCAGTTTTAATAAAAATATATTATTGAATTATATGATGTTATAGTATAGTGATGTTGCTCTTAAAATAATAAATAATAATTTTTTTTTTTTTTATTATCCATTATCACTTATAGAAAACTCAATACAAATGTTAAACAAAAATTATTGTTCTGTATCTGTACTTTGTATTGATTTAGTAAACAAAATACTTGAAGCTTTTACAGTCAACAAACTATGCTTAAAATAAAAATGTATTTCATTATCATTATCATTTTACTTGTAATTAAAAAAAAAAAACTAAAATGTAACCATTTATTAAATGACCTTAAAAGTTTAAATTTCAACTATTGTGTAACAAGATAGTTTACATAGAAATAAATAATCTATAAACTAATATTATAACAAGTCATGAAATTATGTTCCAACTATAAAGTTTTGTTTAACTTCATACATTTCATATGCAGTCTCTTCATGATGGGTAGGATCAAAATCAGCACCTATATAATCCAATTCTAATTGAAAAGGGCCATCAGCTTTATCTGATACAGTAATACCAAAATGAGTAATTCTGTATAATGGCAATGGTGCTTGTTTATCTTGTATCCGTCCTTTGCTGGCAAAAAAGAATTTTGAAAATGGTATCTAAAAAAATATATAAACAATAAATTAATATGCAATCTTGTATTTGTAGTGGGTCATGAGTGAGCAACCGTTGACAAGATGTTGCAGGTCAAAGTGAGATAAACAGTTAACAAAAATACTTCAGTGTTATTTAATTAGAAAAATAGAGTTTTGGACTCCTCTTTATAGGTCCTATCCCCACTGTTATTGATATGTCCCTTCTGATCATCCATCAAGTTGATTAAGTCTTTTAGGATTCATGAGTATATGCAATGATTCTATAATCACTATGATGGTCTATATCTCCCACGTTACAGTTATTATTTAACTATTTCCCACCTCGAATACAATTATACCTACATAGTATTAAATTATACTCTTATGATTGGTTTATGCCTCGGGCTGAATTATAAACCATTTTTATAGTTACTCACTGTAAAATAATCATTTAAAGCCTATGTTGCAGTATCCACATTGGATGTTTTGTTGTATAGGATATCAGAGCACATTGCGTATTATTACTTAATCTATATAGTAGTTAGATACTGATAAGAAAATGTATTTATAGAAAACTAAAATGGAAAAATTATACAATCCAAATTTACAAACATAACATTGGTTGTATTAGATATTATCTAGTTTCTATAAGTTTGTTTTCAAATCAAAATTAATTTATCTTAGTTTAATACAAAATATTGTAGCAATAAAGAAAACATTTAAAATAAAATAACCAATTTCAGACACTTAAAATTTATAATATTTTTATAATACATTTTTTTTTATTATTTTAAATAATTAATTTATACAACTATATAACTATATGCACAATAGGTTTATATGGCAAGAGAAATAACAAGGACGTGTTGAATAAGAAGCCATACATTGATGACACTTAGTCATGATTAATTATGTATTATATAGGTACATATATTTGTTTTTAAATATTTTTGAAAGATTGGAATTGTTTGTATATTTTAAGTTGATGATTGTAAAAGGTGACGACACCACTTCCTTTATAGCTTACGCCTAGGATTTCCTGGGAGTGCTAAAGAAGAGAGATTTTTATGGGATAGAAGTTACTTGTGGAAGCGCAAATAAAAGAATTGAGTTTCTTCATTGATCCATCTTGGTTTGAAGCATAGTGGGCTGATCAAGCTTTTAAGTTTAAACAGTAACATATTACTCTATCTAATGCTTAACATACCTAATTTTAGGCATCCTGTCCTTAATAGCACAAAATTACAATTTGTACCTAATGAAATATTATTAATAGCTTAGATTAGCTAGATCCAACAACACTTTATTTTATCAGAGAAATTGAATAATTACCTACAAACCTTTTAAACACAATATGTAAATTAGCCAGTTTAGATCAACAAATTAATATTAAAAACAAATTGTTGAGACTAAATAATATGTTTATGACTATTGAGTATTAAAAGTATAATTTATTTATTTATTATTAACAATATGGGCTGAGCCAAATTAATAATTAAGTCTTAAACAAATTTTAAGCAATTATGATTTTTTTGTTAAAAGTTGCGGATAAAAATAAAATGCTAGAACAGAAGAACGGATGAGATAGTTATATTGAAAACTTATTTCCAGAATACATTAATAAAGTTTAGGACTAGCCTAATCAAAAGTAATCAGAATAAGATGGCACTTTTGCAATTTATAAAATAATATTATGGGTATTATTTTCTAAGTTAAAAAAAAAGTATTAATTGATTAAATATGACTCTTTTCATTTAACCATCTTCAAATAGCAACAAACTGATGATCACTGGTTTACAAAAAATTACTGATATAATCAATTTACAAACTATAAAATTAATCATAAACTGTTGTCACAATTCAATTAATTTCTACTAGGAGACTAAATTAAAAACATGTTTAATATGTTATTAAAAATTAATTTGGTAAAATGTAGATGACTTGTTAATTGATAATTATTATTACTTACTCTTGTGGTTTGCCAATATGGTCCACCTCGAGTATAAAGTACAAATGTAAATACATCATTCCACATAATATCAAACTGTCCAGACACATGTATATTTATTAAATAACTTCGTCCATCGCCTCTTAAACGTAAATTGAGATGAGTGTACGGGCTCCAGTCTAAAAAACTATCACGTTGAAAAGATTTCTGAAAAACAATTTTAATTATCAAGAGAATGCAATAATAATTGTTGATTAAAAAAAAGCATAGTGTAGTATGATACTATGTAAAATTTTACCGAAACACGTTTTGTTATCATATTGCAATAACCAGAATTTTGAATCCTTCCATCCTTTGGGACTCTTGAGCATAGGTTTCCATGAAAGAGCCCATAACCCTGGTTACTTATTTTTAATTCACATTTACTAAAACCTTCAGCATGATCACTATCACTAGTGACAATCCAATGATCCAATGAAGATTCTTCGTAAAATCTCCAATACACATCCACTTCTCCTGAAATACACCAATAGGAAACATTGTAAATTATATTATATTCTAATATGGTAAAGAAGTTGGTTTTGTTACTAGGACTATTATATATTTTGGGTATTCAGTTAATGTAAGAAAAAAATTGTACCACTGTCAAAAACTGTTCAATTAACATTATGGGTACCTGGCCTGTAATCGAATATGGGGTCGCAGATCAGAACCTCTTTTACTTCTTTTTTCCACAGTTTGATTTCTTTTTTCAGCTGTTTCAGACCCAGGCGGATTCTCTCGATGCGAGTATCGGCGATCTCAAACCCCGTGTCATAGCCACTCCGCTTGTCAAACTCGTGGAACTCAAACGTCGCACACGACGTGTGCACCCTTCGCCGACGTGTCCAATCTGTCACCGCCGAGTGAACACCAAACGGATCTTTCCAACGGTTCCGGGATAACACTACGGTTAATATTTTGACGCGCTGCATCGTAGTCAATCACTGGACATAGAAATCAATTTTCGGTGTCTACGGCGTAAAATGTCCGAGTTTCGAATGTAGACCGCACAAAAGAAAAATAAACTCCGAGCAGGACAAAAGTCATGAAGTTTTCAAAATTAATTGTAACATGTTTTGTGACTCGTAACAAATCACGGGTCTCTCGTCGTCCGTAATTCTTATCGTTTCTTTACGGCACTCGGCATATTATTATTATGAAGTGCTATTGATAGTGTTATCGGTTCGTCTCTTGCCGTGGGAATATTATTCTGTTTTCGAAATACGGATATTATTTTATATCATCATGACCGTGATTGCTGGTCGTGTGATAACCGGCAAACATCTGTGTCTCGATCTCAACAGTACAGAATTTTTTTGGCTATACAACACTTACGAATAAGTGCACAATCACGTTCGGTTTTTCTCTCCGTAATTCGTGATAATACGGCGATTAGCGGCTGTCGGCCGGCGACATAGCCTTGTGTTTTCCACTCGTATGCGAACAGTTCGGTTGTATAGTTTTTATTTTACTTCCGTTTGAACACGATATATGATTTATGCCTAAACCGGATCCTTGTAAGAAGTTAGCTTGCGCTATTCAAAAATGTCTATCTGGTAAGTGTAATGACTACACTACTATATTATAATATACTTAATAATATACTACCTACCAATAAGGTCGTACTTACGACGATAATCATGACTCGTCCGCACGAGGTTTTTATATTCAGATTTTACACCTCAATACGTACGCGTTAACATTTAAAAATCTGGACAGCGGTGACTATTATATCCCTACAAAAACGTAAATAGGTTTTTGTGCGTATTGAGGTTTAAAAAATACCTATATATAATGCCAGTTCTAGAGGTAGGTCATACATTTTTCGAGGACATGGATATATTTACAAATACGGTATAGGTACAGTCGAGTATAATCTCCAATTTATTTTTGAACAAAATAATAATAAAAAAATTAAATTAAATTCACTTTAATCTGCATTTTAATGTGTTGAATTTATGAAATAATTTCCTAATATTTTATAGGTAGAACATTTAAGAATTATAAAAGAAAGTTTGTGTATGCTAATGATAATTAATAAGTTTGATAAACAAAATTATTCTAACAATGTATAAAACAAATGATCTTTTACTTTATTTAATACTTATCAAAACATTATGACATTGAATTTTTTTGAAATCTAGGGAAAAAAACCACGAGAAAAATCCAATTTAATTATTAAAAATAGTTGTATTAATTGTAGTAAATTATATTATTAAATATTTAATAATGGCTATATACCTAGCCATTTGTTGCATATTATACTCCGATCATGCATGCTTTGATTTTTTTTATTTATATTTTACTTTTTAATTTATTTTTAATGGTTTTAAATAATAATTAAAATGTAAATGTATACTATTGTTTATTAATATATTCATATTTTAAATTACTATTACACCCATTATCACACCCATATCTCTAATAAAAATTATTATTTATAAATAATTTTTTTTCACTTATTTTGATTTTTTAGATCATTTTTAAATTTAGTTTTTTTAGGACATTCAACATCCTAACTCTACTTATACATATCTAGGTGTAAGACATAAATCAATTGATTTCAAGATAATATCCACAAAATATCATGTTATTTTTGTTCAATGTTATTTTCTGTCATTTTATTCTAAAAAAAATTCCCTTTCTTTTGTTAAGATATAACTGTTCTATAAACTAATAAAATATACTTTCAGTTTCACACATCTATACCCTCAGTCTAACTTGATTTTACATTTTAATTTTTAATGTACAATGGTTACATTAACTCCAATAAAAATTAAGCTCAAATTATGTTTTGAGGGCTTCATGTATGTTTTTAAAAACATATCGGAAAAAGTAGTTATTTAATTATAATTATTTTTTAAATATTTTTCCCATAAATAATTATTTTCTGTTGTATAATAAATAATAACATATAACCTGTGTATTAATAATTTTACGTAATTTTATAATATATATTTTATTTATTTTTATTTTTATTTTAATTGTTATGGGTGTATTTAATTATTTTAATTAGACTTTTTTTCAGTGGCTTATTTTTCCCATGGTTTTTTTTTCTATGGATTATTTTTCCTGTGGCTTTTTTTTCTGACTACCAAAAAATACATACCACATATTATTATAAATGTACTAAAACATGCTACTTTAAACACATTAGTTTACATATATTAATATGTATGAGTGGTTATAGATTTTGAACAAATCAGTTATCCTTATAGTTGCATAAAGCAAAATCCATTGACCTAAAAATTATTCATAGTCATCAACAACAATAATATTATATGTAATCATATGGATATAACGGAGCAGTAAATAAAATTGATTTATTTTGATAATAAAAAGTTGACATTTGCAATGTTGTATGAGACAACCGAGTTTATTTTATGTTTACATTTTGTATTGAAGTATTGAATAAAATATTAAAACTACACATTAATGTTAGTTACCTATCTTTGATTTGATGATTTAATTGGTTTTGAATGTAACTAAAATTTAGTATGTTCAGCAATAATTAAAATTGCTTTAATATTAATTATAATTTCTGTTTCTTCTTAGTATAAAATAAATAAGTTGATTTTATTGATTTTGTATAACTATATTTTTATCTTAATTATCAACTTACTATAAGTTTCTTTTTTGTCATAACTTATTCAGAATACAAATGTGAAATCTATGTTTATTGATACATTATAATAAAATTGGATGCTATAATTTGGTATGCACTCTACAGACAAGTTTCTGAGTCTGTATAGTCTACAGTGCTCTACACACATCATTTTGATTTCATTTGGCATTATTGTAGTATAAAACTCCTAAAACATCATTACAGCCATCATAATTAATAAATAGTACATAATATATAAAAATTATTTAAAAAAAATAAATATTATACTCGTAACAAGCAACTTCCGTGAGCGCTAGGTAACTGAAAACCGAAAAGACGATTGTAATAAAACCTACAGTACTTCATACAATTTAAGGTAATGATAATTAGAGATAAACAAAGATTAGATAATCAAGTTTAAATAAATACTCAACATGTCATATATTATAAAAAAAATGCAGATAACAAATATACAGTCATTGTCTAATATCCCTGTACCGCCTGCACCTTACGTAGACTAAGTGTAGAACCACAAAACCTATAAAGTGCATCCCGAATTCGCACTATATTGTCTTAGTAATTAAATGACAATTAATTTTTATCAAATTTTTGATGATAAATATTGATAGATCTAGGTAGTAATTACTAATTGAACATGTTCAAATATAATTTTAATTAATGTTTGTTATATAATTATAATATAATATAGCAATTTTATTTCTTTAATGTTTGATTTATGTATATCATAACTCATAAGAATGCTATATAATGTTATAACATGTTGTAACTATGTTTTAAATAATAATGTTTAACCACTTTTTTTTTTGTTTTAGAAAATGATTTTCAAGAGTCTCGTTGTACAAAGCATATAGACAATCTACTAGAGTGTTGTAAAAAATATCACGCAATTTCTCTAGTGTGTTCTGGTATGAAACCTAAAGCAATAACAGCAGAAAATCAAAATATAAAGGTAAAGAAATACTAAAAAAATTATTTTTACAACATTTTTTACTTAAATACATTTTCAGATTAAATAATAATAAGTATGTTAGGTACATAATTGTTAACTTATACTTATAACAAACTATGATGTTTACATGTTTATTTTTAATGTTGGCATGGAGAGTGTCTTAACATGAGTTTATATTTTTACCAATCATATTTTTTCTTTATTTTATAACCAATATAATATTTACTATGTACACTTATCTAGGACGTGTCTAATGTCTATACATAATTGCTCTAAAATAAATATATATGTATATATGTAAAAAAATCCAATTTTCCATTTTTAATTAGCTTTTCGGAAGATTAGAGATGAAATGCATTAATTATTATAATGTATGATTTTAAATATTTAAAATAATTTGTTTATTTATATATTAACAGGAATAATATGTCAGCTGATCAGCCAAATCAGCATCATAATTATCTACAATTTACTGAAAGAAAAAAATTAAAAGATTTGCCATTTTACAGACGGTACCCTAGAACACTTATAGTTACTGGATGTACAATTGGTCTTTTGATTTTGTTCAGTAAAGGATTTTATGATATTTTTAAACCGAATACTGCAGAAGATATAAAAAGAAAATTAGTTATCGAAAAAATCAAACAACTAAATCTCCAAAAAGAAATTGAGTAAGTTATTATTATTATTATTTTTTTTTTTTTGTAATTATTTGTTTAGTTATTTGGCATTGATAGGAATAAATGCCATTATTCTGAATCTCAATTAAGATAATTTTAAAATATAAAAGTTAATGTTTATTTAATAAAAATTAATTTTTATTACAGATCAAGAAAAGCTAATACATCAAAGTGATGGATGCAGTTAATAAAGCAAAATCACGTATTAAAAGATATCCTGAGATTTTACTAAAATGTCGAGTGGAAGGTTTAGAATATGCCGCGTGTATTATGCAAAATGAAAAAGATTTAAAACCTAACTCTTGTAAAACTCAATTTATGAAATTTAGGGAATGTTTGACTTCAAATGCATTGAAGTTTAGCACAAGGATTTAGATGTGAATTTAAATTAGTTGTAATCATTAGATAAAATAATATGTATTTCATTTGGCATACAGTGTTAGCTTTCTTGATTAGAATATTTATGATTCTTTGCTCTCAATGGTATGATAATGATGATACAGGTGTTCATTATACCGACATTGACTACAAAATATTCACAGATGCAGCTCAGCATATGTGGGAAGGGGACTCTCCATATTCGAGACCAACATACAGATATACTCCATTAATAGCTTTGTTACTTATACCAAATATATTACTACATAATTGTTGGGGAAAAATATTATTTTCAGCATTTGATCTGGGGATTGCTGTTATTATACGTAAATTAGTTTCAAAATCTCATCCTAATCATAGTAATGTCTGTGCATATTTATGGTTGTACAATCCTTTAAGTATTGTTATTTCAACTCGTGGAAATGCTGATTCAATATCTTGTTTTCTTGTCCTTATAACATTGCTTGCTCATATCAAAAGTTGTTACATACTATCTGCAATTTTTTTTGCAATATCTGTGCATGTACGAATTTATCCCATTATTTATTGTTTAGTATATTATTTGTCCATCGATAGCGAAAATAATTATACATCAATTCCTAAAATGATTCTTAGTCGGCTTTTACCTACTCGCAAAAAAATATTATTCATCATTATATTTATTTTATCATTAATTTTATTAACATGGCCTTGGTATTACTTTTACGGTCAGCAGTTCTTAGATGAAGCATATTTATACCATAGTCGCCGATTAGATGTGCGTCATAATTTTTCTATTTACTTTTATTTTAATTATCTATTATCTAGCTTCGACAAAATTTCAATAATATACAGTATAGTAACAAAACTTCCTACATTAATTCTTTTAGTGTCAACATCATTCAAATTTTCCCATACAAAAGACTTGCCTTTCTGTTTGTTTTGTTTATCTTTTATTATGGTAGCATTTAACACTGTAATGACCTCTCAATATTTTGTTTGGTTTGTATCATTTTTGCCATTATGTTATCCATCTATTAACCTAACATACATTGATATTCTAAATCTGGTTATGACTTGGGTAGTACCTCAAATTGCATGGCTAACATTTGCCTATTGCCTAGAATTCTTAGGTTTTAATACATTTCAATTAATTTGGGTTGAGTCACTTATATTCTTTTTAGCCAATGTTAAAATTTTATCAATAACAATTAATTGTTATAAATGTAACACGTTTAAAAAAATATTGTAAAATAATTATTTTCATTAAATATAAACTTATTTTATTTCTATCTGTTTGGACATTTTAAAATTAATTTTCCTCAATCAAATTATAAGACTTAAAATGTTTAATAATTGTAATTCAATTTATCACAAAAGTAATATATTATAGTGTATTGTTTCTACTTTTTTTATTTTTTTTGTATGATTTCATACTAGAGCTAAAATAGGAGCTATAAATTAAAAAGGGAGAAAAAAATATTGACTGAACAGTCAATGTCTTATTCAATGTTTTTATACAAATTGTATTTTGTCTTTTAAAGATGAATTATCAGTAACTCAAAATAAATCAAGTTTATGTTCTAAATTTGTTTTTGAAAACCGCGAGATAGCAATAATAATTATTAAAAATAAGAAAAATAAACCAATTAACATACACGCACGACACATTAATATAAATGAAAATTCTATTTAAGAGGACACCACACTTGTATGTGTTATGTATATGATTTTTTTATCAAAATAACTAAAATTATAAATTGCACCGAAAGAATAAATATGAGTAAAGTCATCCCACGTAAAACAGTTTTTAACTGTTACGCTTGTATAACGAGACAACATATGTAGGCGTGGCGTTCTCTTAAGCATATTATTTATGAAGTTAATGGTTTAAGAGACAAAATAAATATTTAATAATTTTTTTTAGTAAAATAGTACATTTTGATAGCTTAGATAAAAAAAATAATAATAAAGAAGTTTCATTATGTTAATTAATGTAAAGAAAGGTTAGGTCTTTCTATTTTGTATTTAATTTTCAGGCATTTTTACTCTGTGAATCTTTTTTATGAACATTAAAAAAAACAACTAAAGAAAAATGTTGAGATTTGCTTGGTGATTCATTTTTTGGCAGCAGAAAAAAAAATATTGACAAAATATTCATGATAGAAATTTTATTAAAAGGCTTGAGATGTACACATTCACAGATAAATCATTGACAACTATAAAAATATTTGAAATATTATATAAAAAAGCTATAATATTTATATATATAGGTATGACTTATAAAATGAATAACTTAGACGATTATGAAAGGGTTCACAGACATTTTTAGTTGGCGGAGTTTACATATTATACCCATTACAGCCTACAGGTAAGAATATAAATACTGGCGGAGCTTACAATCGCCCCATAAGTTATACTTCGTCATTATTAAAATATTTAACCAAAGCATTTTTTTTTTTTTTTGGAAAGTATTCTTTTTGATACGTAATGCAACTAGGTAAGTACTGATAAAACGATTGTAGAAAACGATGCGTAACGTTCCGTCGATCGAAAATGTAATCATTTTTGTAAATACGTCACTACGACTTCTCGATTTAATATTTGGTAGCAGATAACACTACTATTATCTTAAGAGGGTCACGTAATATTGGCATCAACGTATTGTAAAACAAATAAAATAATGATGGTTACAGTCGTGAGGGCTACATCAGTTGACTGGAGCCGTTTACAATTATCGTGGGATACGTCGTGACTTAAATTATTTGACCGTATTGTGTTCCTTTGTGGGTTACACTTAACAAAAATGACTAAAAGCTGAATTTACCATTGGAAAAAACGATTTGAGGGTTACATCACTTGTTTAAAAACGTGTATTTACAATTTACACGTGTTTTATCATTATCGGTTAAGACGTCGATTTCGATTAAGTCGAGGGTTACGTTGTTCGGCGTTTCCACCATCGATATTATTGCTCTTATATTTTGTTTAGTCTAAATGGTTAAAACTTAAATTGTTTAACTTTGTATTGAATTACACAGTGTTAGAACTTATAATACAGATAGTACAGAACATATTTACTTAAATTATACCTATGTATATTTTGATGCCTTTATTTATTAAAACGTCTGAAAAAAGGTGTTGTATTATATTTTAATATAATAAAATTGAAGTACTCAGTGCACCATCTACTATATTATTATAGTTCAAATCAATACATTAGCGTTCGTACAGTGAACTTCTAGAGCGCAGCACTATGTTAGAATCGGATTTTTACCGTAATAAAAACACCGTTCAAGCGTCGCCTTGTCATACCTACTTTATTGTAATTCATTTTACAACTAAAGGCGTTATTATTAATATTTATCCCGTCTATTTTGAATTATTTTATTGTATAATTTGGTAATAATCACTAAGACATAACATGATGATAATACATAATTTTTATGAAAATGCTGGTTGAATTTTTAAAAATAATACGTATACGCCCTGCAAAATAATGAAGCTGAGTTTTTGCTCGCATTCCATTGCAATATCGAGTATGGTTCTGTTTGAAGACTTTAAAAAAATATTAGTTAATTTTATTCTAGATTAGAATTAATATTAACTAGAAGTCATAGTGATTTAAATGCCCCAAACGTTTAAACCAGGCACCAGCGAAGTGTAAATTCATAAAAGCGGTTTTGAATAAAACAGTTTTGAAGGGGCCACACATATTGCTGTTGTTGATGAAGAAAAGTTAGGTGATTAGATTATTCTCAGAAAAAGAATAAAGTTTGTTTATTCCGTTCAGATCTTCTGAAACTTTCGAATATTCTGAACTCTTATTAACTCGGAACTACCAAAAAAGTTACCATGAAACTTGAAAACTGCTTCAAAATTGAAAAACTTCGATTCATTATATAGGTATAATTGGATTAAAAAAGGCCTTATCAGAAAATAATTTGAGTGTACCTATTTGATCATTGTAATCTATAACAAGTAAAAAACATAAAAGTATGATAATTTTAATTGAAATGTCATGAAAAATAATTTTACTTTGTTATATGATACGTAGGTATATACAGTATAAATCGTTTCAAGAATCGTACTCCAAAAAAAAAAGTATTCAGAACCTAATATTAAGCCCTTTTACTATTTTCTATCAATTTATCTATCATGAATTCAATCTTATCGCGTGTCACGACTCACGAGTGTCGTAATTTTGGTGTTCGATAGTACATCCTAACGTATACATTGAAGATTTCAATAACTGCAGCTATATCATAATGATCATATTTTATGCTATTGATTTATATTCGTAGAAACCGTTTAGCGGGCGATCCATCTAAAATGAAAGGGATAAAAATATTATTTTGTTTTTCACACATATATATATACTGTAAATGATCGTCATGCACAAAATATATAGTGGGACACTGTATTCGTGTCCCAAACCGGTGCGTATAGCAAAAAAGGATCGGGTAATAAATCGCTAAAATATCGTTTTATCGTCAAACACCTCATCTCAATAGTTGTAAGCACTAGGCATAAATCGTAACGCAAAACAACGATCGACGGATATTTGCCCCGAGTATATAGTCGCGATGTGGGACTGCAGATTTAGAAGATATCAAATCGACATTATTCACTCGGTGTCTTGACAATATTGTAAATAAAAATATGTCCAAATCGAATACTACTATAAAACTTAAAAAAAATTGCTTATCTTTAGAGGAAAAAAAAAGAATTGAATATTTTAAAGTAAGTCTTATTGATGTATCGAGTGTATTATTTTGTCGACGTACGCGGTTTATGGAATACTCGGTACGCGGACAGGATAGCGACCCTATAGTTGCGATAGTACGCAGAATCTACAGGTGGTCCCAAAAACGGACGAGGCAGCTAAGTCTATGTAGCCGAGTGTGAAAATGGCAGTTGGGTTTATTGTAAATGGACAACGGTACAGGTATATTTCGCATATGCCGTTTTACATTGCTGTGTATAATAATGAAACATATATTTTATTCTGAATCGCACACAAAAGTACAACGGACGAACGTAAAACTGGCGTATTACACTTTTACTAGTGATGGGCATAATCGAGATATATAATCGAGATATCTCGATTATGAAAAAGAATCGAGATATTTCGATTATGAGTAAAATAATCGAGTAATCGAATAATTTCCATTATGAAATTTAAAGTAACCGAATTTTGAAATGTTTTGAATTATTATTTATTATCTGGTAATTGATATTTGATTTAGTATATTTTAATTTTTAATGGATTGTAAAAATAAATACAGATAATGCAATGTATGTTTATTAATAAGAATAATTTTTTGATTCTCTCAATACGTAATAATAGTCAATTATTCTTATCATACGAATAAATTATTTTAATTTCAGATATTCTCTCGATTACTAATCATTCGATTATTGTTTTCATAGGAAAAAACGATTTTAATTTCGAGTGATTTTTCGAGAGATTCTCTCGATTATGAAAATGTCTCGATTACTAATCATTCGATTATCGAAATCATTCGATTATGCCCATCACTAACTTTTACATATAGTTTTGCATATCTCTGAAATTATATTTATAATATAATATAGTTACAACATATAATTATTAAGCAATAAAACCATACATTTCAAATAAAATATGCCTATTGGCTATTTTCCGGTTTCTTTTTTTTTTTTTTGACAAACATGAAATATAGTATTTGTAATTTGTAATTTGTAATTTGTATATAATAATATTATTATATACTATAAAATAGATATCATAATGAACATGTTTTTTGTTTTAAATACAAGGATACAAACGATGATATACTAAAAATATAAGGTTTTTAAAATGTCAATACATATATATTTTTATTACATTACATAACTACAGAAGGAATGAAACCGATGATAAGTTTCACTAACAATAATATTTCACGGCAGTGAAGCGAGAAAAGAAAAAAAAACAGTTTATATAAATTTAACACATTTTTCCGTAAAGAAATTAACAAAACATTTTACAACAAGGCTGTATAATATATATATATATATATTTATAATATTATATATAATTATGTCGCGCGAATGGCGTTTTGTTTTTAACATTTCTCGACGACTAAAATTAAATAATAATCAGTAAAATAAATGCAATGTATTCTATATGCTAATAAGGTTTATATATTTAATTATTCAAGCGTATATACCAATCATACGACAAACACACACGCACACACAAACACACACATACACACACACACACACACACACACACTGAAATGCGCGTAGATACAGTGGCAAAGCGGAGGAGGTGTCTTAGGGGCAGCCTTTTTGTGTATTTTTTAAGTGGACGGGGTTTATATTAATCGTAGCTTATTCCCATATATATATTATTTAAATCGAATTTTAAAGGGTTTTTTGTAGAGAAGGGAATTCATTGGTGGGCGGTCAGAGTCGTTCAAGAATACTTTCGACAATGTTTGAATTCACCTCACCACTGGAGTGCACATACGTAAATATATCATAGATAATAATATTAAAGTTAACTAACGCGAACTTTTCTATAATAATATACATATAATATAATGATCAAAGTAGGCTAAACGTATATAAATGGCAAATTTAATGTTATTATACTAAATAATAGTAAATTAAGACGTCATAATATGTGCGCGCACAAATAATTTGTACATGTATAGTGTTCAGAATTCCATTGAATTGGTCGGACATGATATTATTAAGTATATAGGTATTTGCTTTTGTTGGGTTACAAGTCTATGGTTTTTACAAGCATTGCATCATACAACTGTATGACCCAAAACTCGAAATATTTTTAAATTTGGTATGTATAAAACGCGTTTGTATAAAAAGAATATCAAACTTTTCACTTCTGATGTTTGCAAGCCATGACATTTAAGGGTTGTTAGTGAATCAGGGGGTATCGGTGGAAAAACGGAGACGAGCTCGTGGAAAATTTGTTTTTGATTCTTATGTACGGTTTGAATTTGATAGCGTTATGTAGAGGGGGCCAACAAAATTTCCTACAATAGTTATATACTTGGCCTAGACTTTAAGAGGATCTTTATACCGCGGGTTTTCAATATCGAAACTCAACGAAAAAATAAAATAAATTTATAAAATAAAATTATCGATAAAAATAATAATAAAAATAATAATAATAAAATAATAAAATAATAATAATAATAATAATAATAATATAATAATAATTATAATAATGAAACACGCTCTCTTACGTACAATACTGTATACGCTATTTAAGTATTGATGTAGGTAACGATAATATACGTATAGGTATGACATAATTGAATAGATATACTTATAATTAACGGTTGCCAGATGCCAAGACAATAATAATTGTTTTCACTTCGATGATTTTTACGTTACATAATAATAATAATATGTATGGATAATCGTGTTTTTCAAAATGGTAAACTAGCAATGAACATGTTCTCGATTAACGGCGGGGCTGGAACCAAGTCTTCCAGTTTCAGGTAGAATATCCGCTGGAGCCCCTGGACGCTGAGCGAACGCAACTCGGGCAGTTTTGCCAGAAGTCTCGAGAAGTAGTAAGACTTGCGCTGCGAATCGGACATGCTGTACGTGATGTGTTCCCGCAAAGAGTTGATGATTTTCATCTGGATCTGTTCGGCTTTTTTAGCTTCTCGGAGACCGTGTCGTTCTGAGGACAAAAACCACGGACAAATTTATAACGTAATATTTTCAATGTTTTTACTGCAATATTTATTAATTTTAAACGCTTTGTTCCACGCGCAATCGCACAGGATGCGTTCATAATACAGTGACAGTTTTATTATATATAAAATTCATATTTTAACAGATATTATTATGACGATGATCGATGGTAGTAATTTATTAAGGGGACGTCTCGCCGTGTAAGTATTACGCGAGTAGATATACTACACAACGCATAATACATATATTTTGCCAAACCAATTTTTTTCGTAATCTTTAATAATATTTAAGTAAATTCGCTCAAATAGTGTGAATTGCTTTATCGTACGATTTGCGATAAGTTAAGAAAATTATCTGTGTTTTTACATTGGTTTTTTTACGATAATTTGAACGCATACCTATATATGTATTTTATTATATTGGACGTTGTTTCGGTTAATGAAATTCGAAGTGCGTGTATTCAATAGAACACTATTATAATTGTGGTCATGATATAATATAATGTGTATAATATTATTTTACGTTAATACTAGTATTGATTATATATAGATCTTAAATGTGTAGATATTTCTTTGTGCTACATAAAATTATAAAATATAAATATATGTATTATTGTTTACTGTTGGCTATATCTCCATTACCTATAATTAATGTTCTATAAAAAATTTTGTTTTTCCATTTATTATTCTATGATGGTATTCTTTTGTAAGTAAGATATAATTTTTATTTGTTTATAAGTCGAGCTAAATTAAATTAAATTAATATTATAGGTATATACATTGTAAAGTTCTATCATGTGTATAAAATAAAAATAAATCTATGGTCTATTGAAATTGACCTTTTCGAAGAAAACTATTATTTTTAAAGATATTGATATATTGTTCTATGCTTCTCCTAATGTGTTTGACGTTCTGCTCAATAATATTGTCCAAGTTATACATATTTTTAAGTAGGTACACAGTCATATACACTATCGTCAGACGTTTTCGACTTTGCAGTAGACAGCGTTGTGGTTACTGCGGTCACTTTGACCACGACTCGGTGTAAGCGATACTCTGTGTGTCTACATTTAAATATGTCAATTTAGATTTTTGTTACCGTTTTTTAGTCAATCGTGCAAAAGAAGAGTTTTTGATATTAAGATATACACATTTTGTTTTATACAACGTTGTGTTCTCCTCCCTCCAAGAACAGATTAATATTGTCACACATAAATACCTACTAAAATAAAAATCTGAAGTTTTAAAGACCATTTTTTCCTCATGATAAGTGAAAGAATTATAACTTAAATACTTTTTGATCTAAATAATTTAAATATAAATCCAATTTTATTGGAAAAACAGGTAGATAAATCAAGTTACTTGATGTATATTTTAAAAATATATTTATAAGTACCTATAGGTATATTAGATATGTATAATATGAGTATATTATAAAACATAAAATAATTGCTTACACGAATTTCATATTTTAAATATATTTACCTATATAGGTACAACGAACTAATTAAAAGTAGCTTATAAGTGGTCTTATGTAAGTTACGTTGATTTCGTAATCATGAAATCGTAAACCTAGAAAAGTAGTTTTGGGTAAGAAACTTCTATGAAGAATACTACAACCATATAGATAAGAAACTTAATAAATCTGTTTAATTGAATGAAACACACATATAATGTGTTACAATCTGGCGGTTGAAAACAAATAGAGCACTAGGCTAAGTTCGTACTTCAATTAGTTTTAAACGTTGTTGGAAACTTCAATGTTTTTCGTTTTTTAACGTGTTAAAATGTTTGAATAATATTATGTATTGCGATCATAATATTTGCAGAGCAATCATTAAATTGTTATAACTGTGTAATTTTAAAAATGAAACGAGACTAATGCGTCACAAGCTATTACGGTTGTTAAATTTCTCATTGTATATTATGTTCGGTTTTATTTTTTATTCTGAATCGTTGATTATATCATTTACGTATTATTATTTGTGTTTGAATACTAATTTATTATACTACACATAACAATCGAGTAATAAAATACCAAAATATGTCTTCTTTATTAACACGTCATTGTAAAATAGTATAGGATATTACGACTGATACCTAATTCGTTATAATATAATTAATAGGTAGTAGATAGTACAATAGATATGTTGTAATATTTAAAGATGAAATCGCATACCTGTAATCAGAGTTAAGGCACACAGGCAAGAGAAAGATGATATATCGATGTCCAGTGAGTGTAATGATTGACTGAAGTCTAATATAGCTTGTAGCCAATCGCCGAAACTCCTGTGGCACTGTTGTTTGTCCAGAACCACCCCGTTACAAAATATTAGTTTCGTATCGGCGTATTTTGTCCTATAAGTTAAATAAAGTAAGTCGTTAGTTGAATAACAATCACTATTATCGATGTTTATACAGGCACACACTGTCTGTCAAGTTATTGTAGGAAACTTTAAATTAATTTATGTTTCACAAACCTGTCGGGGTGGGGGATTGTCCTCCCACATCATCACCACTTACTATATACTCGTTTAATTGAAAATTACATTTCAATCTATTAAAACAAAGCAGATAAAATATACTATAATTCAATAGAGCGCTTTAAAACCTAGTGGTGATGATCGGCAGTATTATGTGATCGACAATCACAATAAAGTTAAGTATCAAAATGTATTATAGCCGTATGGGATCGGTGCCCCCGGAAACGTCTTAGGTATGTAGAGAGGTATGTGACATAAGGTTTTTACAAATGGTTTTTTAAGAACATTAAAATCATTAAAAAAACAAAATCGTATAGGTAATGATTATTAAACACGTACCTGTACGCGAGACGGAGCACGAATAGTTCCAAAGATGCTGATTGAAATAATAAATCTTGATCCGATTTACACAGAGTTTTGAATCCCGGTATCTTTTCGGCGAAATGCCTGATGACTTCCACGGACGTCGTGAGCAATCCGAAAAACTGTTGAATTTTTTCCGCTTCGGTGATCAGCGGTTCAAACGGCTTTGGTTCGTTATACTAGAGAAAATACCGTTCATGTACAATCATGTTACCTAATATTACCCAAGACATAGCATAACTTTCCCATACACTAATATATATATTGTACAGAGTAATTATTTTATCGCTGTATACGTCGACGTATTTTTAAAGTTTTATCAAAGGTATCGTAAAATTCTGAGAAAACCTAACTTTAACGTACTGAGCCATAGCGTTCGATCAGCGTTGTGCTTAAGGAATATCGAGTGTTGCGTGGTAAAATAATCACCCGATACGTATACCCAACCTTTATACTATTATGATGAAGGTACAACAGTATAATGTTAAGTTATAACTTAAAACTTATAAGTCATAAGACAACCAATATCTTTTGTCACACGTCATGTGTTTAAGTATAGAAATGTTCATCTTCTTAAAGTGATTTTCTTTTCGACAAACAGTCAACATTATATTATTATTATTATTATTATAACCGTTGCGTGGGAATTTAAAACCAGCGCGCGTGTATTGTATTATTATTATTATTAGTAAGAGTGAAAACAGACAATGTGTATAAATAATGAAAAAATAAACACGGGGTGGGCAGAAGCGTGTTAGGGCTTAAAGTATGTATCAACTCATAACGTTGAGTTATAAATAAATATGATATACGTTTCTGCAATAATTAATGACAAAAAGTAAGAAAAAATGTATATATATATTATATATTATGTAGATAGTATTACGAGATATTATACATATACACCTAGTACATGATATAAAATATTGAGCGATATACGTTTAAAGTCACAGATATAATTGTGTGTGGGATTTATTTTCCCATCAATATTTTTGTCCACTGTGATATTATATTAACACATAGAAAAAAAAAATGCAAACAATTTCACTTGTCCGATCGCTAGTAGAGAATTTATACATTGTAAGCTATTCGTAATTTTCAGTTTTTAGATTCAAAAACAAATGTCTGTGGCACATACTATAATAGACTATACTAATAATTGAGTATTTTACTATATACTTAACGCAGTGGCGTAGCCAGGGGGGGGTTTTGGGGGTTGAAACCCCCCCCTTGGGTCGTATTTTTATCAAAAATATAATGTTTATAATATAGAAAAACAATCATTTATTCGTGGTAAAATGTATTCTGTTATGCCGTATTCACGTTATCGACTGCACTGGTGATAATAATCATTATCATTCAATTATTTTATTATTTCAATACGGTTGTAGATTTATTTTATTTCATTACTAAAAAAAAACCCCCCCTAAAAAAAATCCTGGCTACGCCACTGACTTAACGGTATTATTTATCTAACTAAAAACGCGTATGGTCGTAAAAAATATGCATCACTCGAAACTATAAAATTTATATTGTTTCACACGGAATCGATTTTTTCTTAACAATTTCGTTTTCGGTTACATATTTATAATTATTATACCAACGCTATTAAATCTAACAATCTAATATATAGCTGCTCGTGAGTATAGGTATTAGGCGTGGTACCAATTGAATAGTGGAACAATATGACTGTATAATATGTCGTATCATATTATGTCGTTATAATTCAATTGAACGCGGAATAAAACCCGCAAAGGATATTTATGCGAGACGCGTTTGCAGTTTGGTAAGCACGTTTATATACGCTCGAAAAACCATAAATACGTTTTTAGGATTTTTTATAATTTTTATTTTTTTTTTTTAGAACGAGTGTTTGTTACCTGCGAATAGTCCAACGACGAAAAGTCCGGATTGGTGTCGACGTGGGCTCGGACGAGCGCTGTGATGAGCGACACGGGCGGGCTGGGCGGCGATCCGTGAGGTGACTTGGGCTTGGACGGCAACCGGCCACGACGACCTTTCAGCGAGTCGGTTCGCACCACCTCCTTCACCATGCCCACTTGCAGGCACTTCTGGAATCGACAGAACTGGCACCGGTTCCGTCGGCGCTTGTCCACCGGACAGTTCTTATCGGCCAGACAAACGTACTTGGAGCCCTTTTGAACAGTCCGTTTGAAAAATCCTACACGACAGTAAAATGCAACCGTCATTTACTACGAAATAATATCATCGTGGTTTTTATAGGGTTTTTTAGGGCGTTTAATGATGTTATTCGATTTATTCCAGTTAATTGATCTATAATCGATTTTTTTTTTGAATAAGGCTACTATCTAGGGCACAATAGAGTAGATTTTTGTCGATTTCCGAATGGAATCATCGTCCGTTGTATTCGGAGCTACATTTTTCGTTTCGGCGAAAACTGATTTTTTTGTGTAAAGCTCGTTTCGTTTAAAAATACTCTAACGTATGGTTTTGTTTTTTATTTAATTTTCTAAGAAAATAATAATACGGCGCAGTGCTCTCCTAAAGTGTATAGTACAACACACGTGTTGAAATCTACAGACAACGTGTGACTTTTGGAGTGCTTTCACTGCTCGAAAACTAAAATCCTATTTCATGGTTGAAAAAATGTATGATTGTCAAACCAACTGAGAACGATATCGGAAAAATATACTGAAACAATTATTGGCTTGCTCGGAAATCATCGCTTGACTGTTATATTTACTTTATATACGTCAATATTAAAACGAATAAAAGCGATAGCGATAGTAATAATATTATAATAAGAGCAATCGATCGTAATAGCTGTCGTGTGTAGTCTTTGATCGCCGACGCAGAAAGAAAATTAAATGACAATAATTGTTTTATTATCGATATTAAAATTATATTTAGGTATCTCTAACTGTATTAAATCAGTTTCCGCGGCCCGTCGCTACTGAACCGAAATTATCAAATAGGTATATATATATATATTTTTTTTTTTTTGGAGATTTTAACGTGTCGATTAATTAATCAATGTACATATACCTAATATATATGCGTTTCCGCACACCTATAAATAAAACGACACTTAATTAAATACGAGTATTGACGTTATTATCATAGCGCAGATGGAATAAAATCTTAAGTACTACCTATTATTTATTATCGTTCGATTCGACGCGTTTCGGCGCTTACCTTTGCAACCTTCGCACGTGCGCACTCCGTAGTGCTGGCACGCGGCCGTGTCACCGCACACTGCGCACAACTGGGACGGCGAAGACGGAGCCGCGGTGGCCACGGCGGTGGCGTTCCTCTGCGGCATAATACAAGCGGCGTCCGGCGTGGGCGGCGAACATTCGACGGGCACGGTCACCGACATTGTGTTGATGCAATGTCGCATTTTCGGCGACATGCTGCTGTAATAGGAATAAAAAAAAAAAAACCGATGACTTAAGGCACTCGACAAACCAAAAGACGAATAGCACAGAATTAGATATTATAGACACTAGGCAGTGTGTGTGTGTGTGTGTGTTGTGTGTGTGTGTGTGTGTGTGTGTGTGAGAGAGGAAAAATTAACTTTAAATTAAATAAACATAATATATTATCTGATCCTGCAGGAACGCGGTTAAAGGTTCTTTCAGATTTATCATATTGTACGACTTCAAATAATAAAAACAAGTTTTGCTAAACGCGTGTAGAGTATAGAATATATTATATATTTTATTATAACCTATAAAGATAATATGTCAAGTGGACGATTTTCAACTTCGGTTTTATACAATATATCGTTAATAAATTAACACGTCTTTTATATTGATTTCATTTTTTTTCCACAACGATATTTAACTATTGAATAGGAATGAAGTATAAATCAGATATTTTGCCTAGGGTGAAAAAAGACGTAGGAACACGCCTCTTGCGCGTATCTCGCAATGATAAAATAGATAAAAACTATATGTATACGGTGTACATTACGGTGTAAGCTCCGAATTCGGTTTGAAAAACTTCGAGCGTAGGCGTTTACCAGAAGACTGCTCCAATCAGCGTGTACGCG
Organism: Aphis gossypii; assembly: GCF_020184175.1. Lineage (NCBI taxonomy): Eukaryota > Metazoa > Arthropoda > Insecta > Hemiptera > Aphididae > Aphis > Aphis gossypii. The sequence continues at coordinate 52,812,223 of NC_065533.1, forward strand.
GAACACTGAGCTTGATTGCAAGTTTCAATGAACGACAGAGTGTTAGGGAGAAATGCGAGTCTTACCAGAAATCCCGAGTGGTTTTGCTGTCACGGGTTCGCAAAGTAATAGCGGTTATGAGAAGTAAAAACGATTTCGCCGAAGTCTTATATTAGTCTATAGCCAAGGGACAATCAGAAAACTGGGCAAAAAGTCTTCCCGCCCGAACGCGTATCATAATTAATATCACACAGTTAATGTATTTTATAATACCTAACCGCTAATGTAAAAATGCAAACTATATTAATTTTCCTATATCGATTTGTGGAGTTTAATTTGGAAATATAAATGCTATATATCGTACAAACAATTCTATCAGCAGCCACTAGATTATGCATAATTAAATAATATTCATGATTACTCTATAATTTTTTTGACATTAAACTATAAATCGTAAATAATACACTCGTATTGTGTACGTAAACTTAATTATTTACTCTGTTTACACAGTATGAATTAGTTAATATTGCTCTCGGTATTTAAAGTAATTTAAGTAATTATTTAATGTTATTTTTATAATAACTATGAACTTAATTGACTCTTCTGCATAAAGCATTTTTTGAACAGCTATACTAGTATACTAGTATTATACTTATACAGATTGGATGGTATCATAATCAATTGTTGGAAACAGTGCTGAAAAGTGTTGTTGATACTTTAGCGAAAAAAAATTCGTTTTGAATAATCAATTAAAAACGCCGAAACGTGTATATTTTTGTATCATAATAGTATTAAGTAGTCCGTATGCTATAGTACATTATAATATAAATTGAAAAATGCGTAAAAAAATTAAAAAAACCAATTTTCAATTTTTATTTAATTCCGGGTCCCTGCCGATTATTATCAATTATTATTATTGTTGTCAGCATTATTAAAACATTCATTGTTGATATAATATGTGTAGTAATTATGTAGTATATGTGTTGTGTGTACTACAGCATTATTCGTAGGTAATATAGGTACATTAGCGAACAAGGTCCGGCGGGAATAATCGGGACTGTTCGTGGTGGCAGTGCAGGGCAACTGTTCATACAAATAATAATTAGTCATTCCCGCTTATGGTTTAAAATAAAAGTGATTTATTTAACAAAAAAAAATTATGAAAAAACTACGTACATTCTTTTTAAATTTTATTAGTATATTCTGTTTTTATAGAGTGCAACATATTGAATCGATTTGTTTAATAATTACTAACTTGAGGGAAAAATGTTTAATAAAACTTCAAAATAAGCATGAATGTATACCACACAAAATAAAAAATACTACCAAACTTATTTGGAACGAAATAATATATTGTATTGTAAAATATTTTTTCCTGGTTGAATTTTTTTTATAGTTCGTCATTGCGAATATGTTTTATAAAATGTGCGCCGAGATTTGATAAGTACGCCGATGATGTGATGATATAGTTCTCAAGTTTTCCTAGTTCTTATGAGTCGTCATAAAATGTTATACGTGTATAGGCATGCAATAGTTGTATGGTTATTAATTGGTGCGTCGCATAGGGCAGACCGGCCAGGGCAAAGTAAATTGGTTAATTTGATTAGTTGTTGGATTTTTAGATAAATAATTTTTATTGACACCAATAACTCTAAAAAACTTATCAAAATCCTTCTATTTTGGAAAAATAAAATAAGAACTTTTTAACTGTACAAGAAAATATGTAAGACGTATCAAACTATTCCCTTTGTCCGAGTCTTTGACCAACGCAAAAGGCATAGTGAAAGAAATTTAAGTAAAAACATAAGATAGGCGCTAAAAAAATATTTTGTATTTCATAATAAAAATTATTTTTCAAATATTTGAAATACACGTTTTGTCAAAAATAATTTTCCAAAAGTATTTTAATACTTAACAAGACATGATTACAGTGTCATACATTTGCGTACCTACGCGATGGTTTTTATCACTGTTGTTAGGTATTCGTTTTACCCAGGTTTTACTCTCGTATGGTAAATAGATAATAATATATAAATACCGAATTCCGCAAAATGTAAATTTAATATTCCCATTTCGTCATATTATTATATACCAACGTCACGGTATATAACTTTACACGGGATGATATTGAATATAAAATATTTAATACCTACGTATTACACACGTTTTATAATATGATGACTTATAGGTGGTGAATTGTTGACGTAGATCGACGTGACGAATTATGATAATGGTAGATACCTACACGATTATACGTCATATTGAACGCCTTTAGGCAAACGACGACAACGGTACATTTATGCGCAAAATATATTATCGTTTTGCCCGCCGTTAGGGTTGTTTTCGAGATAATAGCTCGGAATGCGATTTTCCAATGCACTGCGCGTATCTGTATAATAAAATATATGTTACGCGATTAAAGCGAACGATACCGAAATCTATTGTAATAATTATTGAGTAAGTCAATAATCAATATTATATATACAATTGTACGATCGCGTTTGGAATCGGACGTGCGGGAAAAAGAAATGCGCGAGACGTGATTCTATACAATATATATAATTATATTTTTGTAAGCACGTGTCTTATTTTTATACACATAAAACTCACGGTGTTTCCAAATGTGTAGTATCGTTTAATAATTTTTATAATTAAAAACAAAAAAAACTATCAAATGGCTTTTATCGTCGGTTTTATAATATATATCGAACAAATATAAATATTTAAATCGGGCTTTTGATCGCGTTACAACACGCTCGGGATGGGGCACTTAAGGGGAAGCTTATGTGTCGACTAAAGGCTAATTATTCCAATTCTCTCTCCCCCTCGACCAACGGCAAATCAATAGACTGTGGCGGTTTTCATTTTTTTCACTTATCAAAAAAATGTACACATTAATTTTATTATAAAACACTATTACCTTCGAGTACCACCTATATATGAGCCAAAAAAAATAAAAAAATTCCCTCTGCGAGTCGGAAAATGTCTATCCATGGATTGCCATTTACAAGCCCATAGGACGTAACATAATATTATATACCTAATAGTACAATAAGATTTCGAACTCACCTAGTGGACGGATCGGTGGCTGCCCTGAGCGCCAACACTGCCGAGACCGAAGAGGTCCTCGGGGACCTCGCCTCCACCATGGAGGCGTTGTTGACGACGTGCTGCAGCTGCTCCGTGGCCGTGTCGATCATCAAGGAAGTGGCCGTCGGTCGCGGCGTCTGCGGTGGCTGAGGCACTTGCAGAGATTGCTGCTGCTGCTGCTGTTGTTGATGGTGGTGCTGGTGATTGACGGCGACGAGCTGTTGTTGCTGCTGTTGATGTTGGTGTTGTTGTTGTTGGTGGTGATGGTGCTGTTGATGGTGTTGCTTGGGCGACGACATGACCACCTGCACTTGATCCAACATCGGTTCGAACACTGAAGCCGTAACTCCTTGATCTGCGGTCGGCGAATCGGGAGGCTGCTGAGACGGTGGCGGCAACGCGCCCGGAAAGTGCTGAAAGTGATAGTCGAAATGTATGAGCGGCGTGGTCGGAGGGGCCGCCGGTCCGTGATGGTGGTGCTGCTGGTGCTGCTGTCCGCCGTTGAGCTGCTGCTGCTGCTGCTGCTGTTGGTGTTGTTGTTGGACGTGGTGTTGTTGGTGTAGGAGCTGGTGATGAGCCGGCTGTTGCTGATGATGCTGATGCTGTTGCTGGTGGTGGTGGTGGTGGAGATGGGAGTGGTGTTGTTGCTGATGATAACCGACCGTGGCGGCGGTCATGGTGACCGCGGCCGCCGCGGTGGTCGGCGGGCCGTAATCTTCGTCCATTTTGAACCCTACGCCCGAGGCGGCATACGTCTCTTGGAAACTCGGCAACTGGAGCCCCGAACCGCCGTCATTCTGCTGCTGCTGCTGTTGCTGCTGCTGCTGCTGGTGGTGTTGTTGCTGGTGGTGGTGGTGGTCGATCTGCGGTTGCTGTTGTTCGGCCGCGTCCGTCAGCGCGGCGTGCACGTCCGTCAGCGAGTCGATCTCCTCGTTCAGCGGCAGCTCGGAATACGAACCGGACAGCAGTTCGGCAAAACTGCTCGGCGTGAATGTGGTCTGCAAAACCGTGACGTATCGTTTAGAACGCGTGAAAAATCTTAAATATTATATTATACGCATATAGAATATATTATAAGTATAATATCGTGGCGCAGGTATCATCGTAATACGCTCGTCTAAGACGCGGCTATATAATATAATATCATGGCAGTGCTCAGCTTCATACGGGAAAAAACCATCTGAAAACGAACTGGGTATCTGAATTGTACGCTTCAAATAATTATTACTGTAGTTGATTTTAAATTCACTATTATAGTTAAGTATAAAAATACGTAGGTATCGGCGTATTCAACCCGTTCGATTCGTATTGGTGCTCGGCGATTAAAAAAAAAAAAAAAACGGTGGTCCGAAAACTATCATCATATACGTATACGTATTATACTACGTAGATATTGAAAAAGTAAACCGCCGGTTTTTTTTTTACAATTGGTTATCGTCGACCGTGAAGACGAATTCGGACGGGTTTCGTACGCCTACCGGTACGTGCGATAACATTCGTTTATCGATAGCTTACCACTGCTGGTCCAACGGGGCACTGCGACGACCTTATAATATTACATACGATTATTGTACCTAGTATACCGTATTACAGTACCGTGGTCGTAACTCCACTCGTGAGCTGCATGACGCGCACCCGAACACTCACGGATTTTACCCGGTGGAAAGGCTTCTGACGAGAGATTTTAACGTGTTGTACGCGAAACCGCCACACTCGAACTACGATCGCGTCGACGGCGGCGGCGGGCGTGTCATCGTTAACGATGTTGATTATTGTAACATTATCATTGTTGCCGCCTTATAAAAGTCGGTCGCAAATCGCTGCTCGTGACATTATAAAATCGTTATATTGATATTATAACTGCAGATTATACGCGATGGTGTATACAGGACGATTCCGCGAGCGCCGCATGATGCTCACTCTAATTTTTTTAAATTTAATAATGAATTTATTTGAATTCCGATTTTTAGAACTCTTAAACACATACATAAATAATATAATATATCTAATACGTGTTGTACTTACTTAAAGTTCATAATATTTTAAAATTGTTGAGATTTTTCGTTCTACACTTAAGGGGTGTCCAGTGGCAGTACAATTTTCCGTATTAATTTTGAATTAGGTTCATACAATTCGTCAATAACATAACACGCCTAATAATCTATAGGTATAGTAAAAGCGAGCGCCTTCATTTGAAAAACAGAAGATTGTACCGTCACTGGATGTCCTTTAAGTAATGAAAAAATCTTAAGCATTTGAAAACATGACGTTTAAGTATATATATGAAAAAAAAAAAAAATAATCCAAAATCAGATTTTCAATAACGACTCCAGTATCGGAGAAGACAAACAGAGTGATGCATACTTAATAAACTACTCTGTATATATGCGTGTGTAAATAATGTTTACATATCGATAACACGGAACTACTGTTACTTTTTAATCGATTATCCTAATAATATGATTATCTGTGTGGACAGCGATCTACAATCAACGCAATACGTTATTTAATGACTGCAGAACGATCGACTGCCGAGCGCAAACAATCGGACACGACCGATATTACAATTTATAACATAAAGTGTACGTAAATGTCATGCAGAATATTAGTTTATCAAGTATTTTATATTATATTGATAATTATATTATTTATTATAGTATGTGGATTAAAACCGAAATTGGTTTATGGGCATATTATAGCCGTATAAGTACTTACATGTACTATTGTTTCGTCGAAATGAATGTTATCGAATTTATGCATATTTAATGTGTGGATTTCTATTATTATGCTGTGTTCAATTATATTCTTATTAATTAAAGGGTTATACGCACCAAAAAATGTGTTTCTATAATACTAATACATTTTTAATTTGTTTTTAATGTTTCACATAGGAATAATAGCAACGATTAATACCATTAAATACTTGCGTTTAATTTATAAGTTATAACAAATAGTGCTGTATTATTATAATAGTAAAAATCGTTTTATTTTTCAAGTATTAAATTATGAAAAAAAGTCTTAGAAACTACAGGTCACCATATAATATTCTAATAAAAACAAATTAAATTGTGTATTGAAAATTAATGAAAAAAAAAAAACAATTTAAAAAGTATGTTTTGCGTGTTGACTCGAAACTTAAAACCTTAATCTTTTATAACTTTTATAACTTAATCCGAGTATTTCGTAGGTGTCAAGAATAATTTAAATCAACTAATGATAATATTTTGAGGTTTTTCATTTCTGACAGTTTATCCATGATTATTATTTATATGTATAGGTACATTCGATGTAAATATCAATAACCTACCACACTATATTGTCTTAATATTAATGTCTTTTGTACCATAGTGGTGGTAAAAATATTGGAATTCATACCAAAATTCGAAAGTTCTGTAGGAATACAATAGTGAGAAATACATAAATTCCAAAAACGTATATATGAGAATTATATTACTTGCAAGGATTAATCGTTTTTAACAATAGATTTGTAGAAAATAAATATGACAGTATTTAATATTTTAATATACCGACGTTTTCCTATGCGCTTAAACAATAAACATATATCATTATACTGTACTAAATATAGTGACTTTGGGTTTATCATTTATCTTATGAGAAAAAAACTGGATAAACAATTTTAGTTTAATCTCTCTAAAAAAAAAAGACCTCCAAAAATTGTTTCTATTTTTAAACAGATTTTCTCTACTACTAATCTCTTTTCACTCTAAATTATATATATGTTATATTATATTATATCTACCATTATGTCATATTAATTAACTTTTTATAGTATTGTATTCCATAGTTTTTTTGTGTTCGTCTCGTACTTATGTATATAAAAATGAAATAAAATAATGTTTCGATGATCGTTATAATATGAAAACTGTTGATTATAATTTTATTGACCTTGTAGGTTTCAATAATTAAATATAAAACTATAAAAATACCGTTTGGAGTAGATTTTTCATATTGCTCATGCGTACACAGAAACATGTGAAGAAAACGGCACAAAAAGCGTCCTGTTCGAAATTTGTCAGAATAAACTAGGGAACAAGTTGCTCAAAAACGGGGTAGTCATCCGTTTTAAACGTAGGCACATGGTCACCCTATCGTGTAGCAATAAAATATACAGTGCACGGGGTAGACTAAATATTTGAATTGTTGGAGTTTGTGCGTCGCATATTATTATGTCCGTATTCAGTATTAAATTGTAGTTGTAGACGATAGCTCTCTTTCATTTCTTGGAAATAATATTTATTCGGTATAATATTGACTTAAATCAATTCAAACCTTTGAATGTTTTGTTGTTTTTTTTTTTTACTTTTTAGCATAGAAGGAGATCTCGGAGTTTGTTTTTATATCTCGGAACTTCATAAACATCCGATCGAACGGAATGCAAATAGAAATATCGGCAAAAAACACGACAACTATCAGTAAGATTTAAAACTACTACCTACCTTTTTAAAATAAATAATATTTAAAATTATGATAAACAGGCACCTTATTTGTATTTTAAATGACGTATATAAGTATATTATTATTTTATTGTTATGATATAACCGATATAATATAATATATCTCGATTAAACAAACATATTATACAAACTAATCGAGATGAGAAATATCATGTTTTATACGTAGACCAAAATTTATATTGATTTTCTTATTACACAAACAAATAAACGCATCTCCAATTATCACCAAATCGTTTTCACTGGTGACATTTGTTCATCGGAATAATATGTGTAGTCAATTTCTTGGTTTTTTATCTATACGAGTAATTCCAATATTAGCACAGTTACTTATAACACTTATAAGGCTGATAAAGTTATATTAAAATATTACTGAACTTGGGTTTTTTTTTAAAATTTAAACCAATATTTATAAAATGTTATATGTTATAATTTATTTTATTATTAAGTTTGAGTTATAACTTATGAGTAACTTTAATTGCTCATTTAAATACCATAAAATCACTTCAATAAAATAATAAGAATAAATTAATATGTCATGATTTTGCCATAAATTATTTTTTTTCTACTAATTAACTATCTTAATATTGAACGCCGTTATTAATATTTATATTTAATAAACACGAATATCACTATAATACTTTATTCTTGCATATTAGCTGTTTATTCTGTCTATATACACTTCATTAAAAACTATTTATTTTAATCTTTATTTTTGGGGTGGTTTGGTACAAAAAAAAAATTATCACTTTATTTAAATTGTTTTTTACGAGAATAACTCCTCGAGGGGTTATACGAATTTAATAGAAATATTTTTATGTTATTAAATGTTTCCAAATCGTAGTACGGAACGTACACATGACCTTTACATTTTCATAATAATTGTACCTATACAGAAAAGTTGACCTTAAAGAGGCACCACTACAATTCTAAACAAAGTACAATTTAAATATATCATGTAAATATATACATAGAAGATGGTTTGTTGAAAAAAAATGGCAGGTAGGTTAATAAACAAAAATATAATGATATTATCTACCAATATATTCTTATAATTGTTAACGCAAAATTATAGCTTAAGATTTAGTTTTAAATTAAAAACTCGATATCAGCTTAATAAGAATTATTTTTTTTCTGGCTGAGAGCGGGTTACTATGCTGCATTATGATAATATATCAAAATATTTTGCTAGCATTATTCAGTAATTATATTTTTTTTTCGTTTGTTGAAAATATAGTGAAAACTCTTTATAATGTAAATATTATATTATAATGGTCGGTTTAATTTAAAACCTATTAATCAATTCATTCTTTATAAAGCATTAATTACTCTTATTTCAGTTATAAGCAATAATTTATATGTTTCATAATAGGAATTCACAAAAAAATACTAAAAAAAGATATTGATAGAGTAAACAAGTTCAAATAAAGATGACAAACATAAATATAATAATAATATAAAATAATAAATATGTAATTAAATACTCATGTAATGTAAAAATAATAGTGTGCATGATGAATAATTATACACGGGTAGGTATAATATGCCATTATACATAAATAATTATATATATTTTTAAAACCTTTTCTATTACGAAAACTCTATAATATAACGAAAGAAATCTCTTGATCCTTCAGATTCGTTATAGAGTTTTCATTGTGATACATTCTGGTATATTTGAGTACTGACCAAAATCATAAGTGTATTATGAATTATGATAGTTAATAATTAAAATACCAATAAATCGACTGAGAAAAAAAAAGAATAGATAGATAGCTATGAAGACTGTAAGGATATGGAAAATCGTTGATTAATATACATTTTGATCGGTAAATTTGATTATGATTTTATGGGCTGTATAGAATAGATATACTTTCATATAGAATACGTATAAATCTATATGCTTTTATTAAGTTTTTAGGTCCACATAAATAATGAAAATTGTAAATTTTATGATAATAAAACCGAAAGATATTTTGATTTTGGTTTTTTTTTATGAATTATAAATAAATTATTAATATTATTAATTATTATTTAATAACCACTATTATGGATATTTTAATAGTTTTCATTAAGATTCATATTGTAATTTTCTTAAACGTTAACTTTTACGCAATTGGTTTATTCATTGATACTTTCGGCTAATAATATTGCATTTAAAAAATTCTTTAAACACTCAATTATCGTTTTCCATCTATCCAATACTTATTCAAATACCCGGTTAAGTGAATCAAGGCTTTTCAGATATTATCAAATTAATATTTTTTGAACTAAAGAAAAATAACAGAAAGCATTTTGAGAAATCTATAATAACGTTACAATTTATTTGCAATATTGCTGTATTTTTTTTTTTTTCACTAAGAATCAATTACCGTGATAATTTCAGATGTGGATCCTTTAAAATATACCAATAAATATGAATATAATAGATAAACATAAAAGCCAATAGTTACTAAATTATGGATTATGGATGAACGTAGTTTGGTCCGTAGAAAGAAATTCCTATTTCTTTTTATGGAGACTTTATTTATTTATTTACGGAGAAAAAAAACTTCATTTACAAAAAAATTGTGTATAAAATAAATATAACATTATTTTGTAAATACAATATGAATTATAAATATGTGTGCACTGCAGTATACGAATAAATTTATATAGAATACAACTATAACTAATGTAAATAATAATACAAATAATATGAACAACAATATAAATAATAAATAAAATTAAAACATGAAGTTTCGATCCATTTTAATTAATTTTTAGAATTTGTTTTTTTTTTTTTGTTAAATATGTACAATGTACATTAAATATTTAGAAAATTGAAAGCTATGTAATTACTGTTATTTTAATCGATAACATACGCAGAGTAATTTAGAGCTCGCCGATTATTAATTATAGGAAAATCAAATACATTCAATCTCATCATATAAGTATTTAAACATTTTGATTGACACGCATAATGTCACATTTTTGTTTAAATTCGTTGTTGAACCATATCATGAACATTACACACATGATATTATATTATATGCCTAACTGTTGCATCAGCTCATAGATTTAATTTCATTATGAACAAATTTAGTTTAATGTCAAATAAAATTTTTACTTATAATAGCTATAAAAATATGACTCGTTTGAAATGTCTTATTTTTTTTCACTTAACAATTATTAGAATAATATTATAATTTATAGCTATTATATTAGTCAACGTGCGGGCAGATGTTAATTTTTGCTGGTTAATGACTCACGTCTCCGCTAATATCTTTATTTGACAACCGATTAAAGTATCGAATTCATTATCAATACTAATTAATTACAAACATTATCTACTTATCCTCTTTCAGAAACTGTAGTAAATCGTATATAATATGTATACATATATATATATTTTTTTTTTAAATTTATTTAGATTTTAATAGAAGACCAGATGCAAGTAATAATATTGAAAGCTACGATGAAATGTATAATGCTACTGCATGTACAGGTTTTAGACGATTTTAAATTTTATGACTTTTTACATTTTTGATAGTAAACGATATTGAATTCTCCATTAGTGTTGGCTTTCGTTCAAAATTTCGATACTAAGTGAAAAGAAACTGATAAGTTTCACAGTTATAATTATAAAGATTTGAAATACAACAATAATACGAGTATGTGGTATACGATATATACGAGTAAATACACATAAACAAATATTTAAGTCAACGATTTAAAAAAAATAAGTGTTATTTGCTTCAATGTTTGAAATCTGTTTTTATTGTTTTAAGTTCTATCATTATGATGAACATTTCTTCGAAAAAGATTGAGTGTATTAAAAGTGCTTTAAAAGTTTCACATAGGTTATTCAATAAACCATAAATTGAAAGATCGAAGACGGATTACATTTTGTTTTTAGTAAAATATATTTTCTAAGAAATAACTATCAAAAACTCAATGATGGAAAACCAATTATTATGGTATTCAGGCGTGAAAGAAATGACAGTTTTTTTATATTATTGATATTAAAATTTTTAATATACTAAGCGTTTCATCGTGCAATACAACCCGCGTATTTGTAAGCTTATACTCGCAGTTATTAAATTTTTTAATCATTTTTGGAATATTTTGTTGCATAATACGAGTATAATTTTAAAGTTTACTTGCTCATTGTATTTATAATATACTTTAATCCTCCGTGACTCCTTTCAAATTTTGCTTGCATTTTGATACCCATAAAACTATTTAAACACTAATAATATAATTGATTCGATTTTTAGAATATAAATTAACCGAAAACGACTGAATTTGCTAAATCAGTTATTTTGAAACTTTTGAAAATTTAAAGTTTTTATTTGCCTATAAATAATATAATAATATTATGTATACGTAGAGTATAGTCAGTATAGGTAAGATAAATATTATTAAGATTATGGACAATAATGATTGTATAATAGCAATTTCCAACGTTTTCATAATTTATATAATATTATTATTGTGATTGGTGATCGTAGTAAGTATTACTCGAATAATTCATTAGTTTCGTATACCGTTTTTATTTTCTTTATTACTATTATTATTATTATTTTTTTACATCATAAGTTATTTTATTCGACTTTCTCGACGGGAAGACTGTGGACCAAGATGCGGTGGGGACCGGACGAATAGAAAAACGACTTGTCCCGGACCTATTGAATATTAAACGGAATGGTAATAGAAATACCTAAATTTCTGCAAGTCCTGTGTAGTATACCTATACATTTATACATATCTACGCGAAAGCCGGTGGCCCACAGTGCCAGAGGTGTATTTTATATTTAATATTTCAAATAAAACGGTACTCGAGAGAAAAACAATACACCACTGTAATAATATACGCTTATACATTAATAAGCACTATTTGGAAACGATTTCGAGAACGTTTATGCTGTATTCGTAAACATAAACGCAAATATGTATTAAATTTACATAACTGCAGCAACTAGTTTACACGTCGTACTGTAGATGTATAACAATAGTTCTATATTTAGATGGTGGATTTTGAGATGCGATTAAGACGCATTTAAAATATGGTTATTATAATATCTTATATTATATTATCTGAAGTATGCAAATGTTATATAATTTGTTTGTTATAATTTTTGTCGATATTTCAGCTTTGTTAAATTTTTTGCTATGCATTTAACCGTTTTGACTTGTAAAGAAACAATAGTAAGTTATAAACTTGTAACTTATAACTGATAATCTATTAGCTGGTAAAAGTAGATAACACTAAAATGTTTAAGTTGTGGTCAAAAAAGATGAGAATAAAATTATATTTTTACATTATAGAAAAATAAAACATGATTGATAGTTAAAGTAGATGCAATAAGTATCTAACACATATGTCAAGAGATTAAAAAAAAAACTCACTACAGAAGTAGATAAAAGTTAATATATAGGTAATATTTTAAAATTCATTTTTTTTTTTTTTGTTACATACAAATAAAATTAATTATTATTTATTAATTTACGGCGCATTAAAAAAAAAAATCGATTATGCGAATCGCAAGTTTGTTTTTTCAACATTTGATCAAGAATTTGTTAAGCATATTCTCGCTTTAACTTTGTAAATTTACTTTTTTTTCTCAAGCTTAAAAAATTAAAAAAATATTTTCTTAAAACTAAATGCTTATTCCAGCTTACTTAAATAATAATAGTTGAGTTAAGGCCGTTTTATGTTTATTTTTAATAAAAGTATAAGCTTATAAACTTATACTTATTATGTATCGACAATTTAATTATAAAAACCACGTTTGTATATACATCAATAATTTGAAGTAATGTTTATCAATTAATCTTTTTTTTTTTTTTATTATACATCATTATATCTACATACAATTATTTTAAATTTAGTAAACATAATTGTCTAAATCACTACAACAGTGTGAAATAAGATAGGATTTATTTTGTATGAAAAATTTAGTTATTTGTTTTAAAGAATTAAAAGTCACATAGCAGTCACTATTATGTTATGTGTAATTCAAGTAGAAATGATAAAAAAAAATAAACAATGAACTTTTTTAAACTAATAACTGTGTTAATATTTTTGTCTAATCTAAACTTTTAAACTTTACGAGTTGAATACATCGTTTGTCAACTATTTATTTAAAACTTAATGTGCTTAACCAACGATTTTACTTTGCGAATACAAGATAATATTTTCCATCGAAACGTACATAGGTAGTTATATAATAACGTACGACACTACTATATTTGTTTTCGAAATCAACGCTTTACGATCGGTAACGACAGTATATTATATCGTTTATTTTACTGTTTTAAGATTTAATAATATAATGCTCATCGCGTTACTCAATCGATTTTTCAATTAAACTCGACATGTCAACGCAAAAATAAAATATTCTAGAAAGTCGTCTTATAATAATAATATATAAATTATAAATGCGTGTTATTGAAAGCATCACTTTTGCAGAGTACCGCGCACTGTTATTATATAGCGAGGTAAGTGTACGTACACGTTTTATTTTATTTGATATTATTTTTTTTTCCAAACCGTATGATAATTGTATAAAAAACGATCAGCGGACCGTCGTGGTTGTGTAAGAGTATGATATTAAAATATATAATACTTATCTGTATTAGACGATTATAATAGGTAAAAAGTGGTTCTTTTGTCGCAGACTCACACTACTATCTAATAGGTATATAATATATATATATATATATATGTTTTATAAACCTATATGATATGTATATATATATCTACGATCGTAATAAAAGTGACCAAAACTCGAAAACCCGTTTCAATAGTATGGAATGATTTGCATATATACACGTGTATGACTTACAGTAACTAGCGTAGTATGAGTATAATATTGAAATACAGCTAGGTATAATAATATTATACTTGCCGATGGCCGAACACCGGTAATCTGGAATTATATTCGGAATGTATTTCACAGCGTATATAGGTGTCGAGGGACGGAGATGCGCATGCGATTACGTAACTCGAGTACAATGTCAAATTATTCGGGCGATAATTGGCGAATTTTTGTTAATGCTAATTATTATTATGAGTTTATGACGGTCGATTGTAGAAAAAAAATCTTAAAGCGTACAAAACCTTATCCATATGAAAATATATGGATAATGATATAGAATACATAATGCCTAGAACTTGACGACCTATAATATTTCAAAAGTGCAGAAAAAAAATAAAACTTTTATAAAAATAACCTAAATATAAGAAATGAAATTATATTAAAAATGTATCTTTTACCGTAAAAATTACACTATAGAATGAATATGGAAAAATGATCATACAAATAATTATAATAAAATCGTCCTACCAGTAACAAAAATACCAAATACTAACTGAAATGCTCTCTGCAAAGACAAACTATTAGCAAATGTTACATTCCAAAATTACATTTTTGGAATTGATGCAAAAATTTAAGATTTTAACCGACACTGTTCAGAACATAACTGCTTACAACTCTGCACTATATACGCTATTAAAATCATCTTACGTAACTGACCATGACTTGATCGTTCGACTTATAAAAAATTTAATCTAGGTATAACAAATTTAGCTATTGCTTCAATGGAGTAGGTAAAACAGTAAATATTTGTGTATTAGTTTTTTAACCGATTTATAGGGATAAGTAGGAATAAGTGACAGTTATTTAAAGAAGAAATAGAAATTACGTAATTGTCATTATAATTTCCATGTTGGTTTTTAAATTTTACGTTGTACATTTTCTATAGAATATTCGTACATTGAATATTCACATATGATATCAAAAAATAAACGAAAGTAAAAATTCCACAAAAATTTATAATATAAATTATATCAATATAATATACATTTCAAGAATTTAATTTCTGTAGAGACTGTTTACAGTATCTGAGTCTGTAAGAAAACGCTGTTGCGATACTAAGCATACCACATTTTTCCCTCTATAATAATGAATATAATATTCAAATTTTTAGATTATATTCTCAAATATTTGAGATTGTTTATTTATTTATTTTTTTTTTTTGAAGTTTTCTGTGAGCCATTGCGATACGAACATTATTTTTTGTCAAATGAAAACCAGTTAATTATTATTGGACATTGTTAATAAAATAATTTTTTAGAAAATGTTAATAGGTATTAATTAATGTATATAAATTAAAATTTATAGAGTAATTTAATAAAATCTAATTATTATAATGATCATTTTCTTATTTCTATATTAATAGGTTTAGAAAATGCATATTATATTTTGGACTTATGTATACGTTGATTTGAAAATTATAGGAACTTATAGGAATTTATTAAATTTTATAATTTATAAAAATTGTCTGAGTATAATAAGTGCTATTAATGTATATTATATTATATTATTCTATCTATTTATATTTTATGCGAGAAAAATATTAAGGACTATTTCCTTTAGTACATAAAGTTTGTTGATACAAAAACAACTCGTTAATGGGTGCATGGTAAAACACCCTCATACACCAGTATACGATTTTCTCGGCGTTATCGCATGTCAAATGGATATTTACGGTTTAATTTACGTATTCATGCGGTTGCAAATGTGCTTGAGTTTCTACATCATTTAGTGTGATAATCAGGCGCGGATCCAGAACATATTTACAAGGGGGGGAGGCATGGCCCCTTGCCCTCCCCTTAGATCCGCGCTTGGTGATAATAAGGAGGGATATGTGTGATTTTGTATGATACGAAAGAACTATAGATACTCGACTGTACTTAACAAGATTAAATATTTAGGAAACTGTAAGCAAACACTGCTGTACGACGTATTTTCAGACCGGTTGTTTAAAATAAATCATTATCGTTTTACCAACTATTATTATTGATGTATATTTTATATATTAAAAATATTTCTATATCAAATAGTGAATTAACATATATATAGTGGAGTAGTAATAACACTAAGACTTCGACAGCTTGAAAAATCTTTAAGTATTTTTTTATTACCTTTTTGTTATTTTGTTATCTTAATATTATTTATAATATAAAATAATATACAATTGTGTAACGATTCAAATTATTAGTAGAGGTAAATTGTATTCTACATAGTACGACGAATTAATCAGACTTTTATAGTAAATTGCAAATAGCTTTTCAAAATTAAACAATATTATGTACTAGGTAATTGCATTACGTTAAGATTTTGTTTCGTTATAGTGTTATGACTACATTACACAACGATATCAAAGCGTTACGTGTTATAGTGATTTATTTTTTTATTTGAACACATGACAAAAGTATTTTTAATGTTTCTATATTATAATAATCATGGAATTCAAAATTATGAAAAAATTGAAATTACTAAAGAGTTAAGTTAGTAATTTTTATGCTTTAAAATCATTAGAGTATTATAGAGTTATAGTTGAAATAAATGTACCTTATAAAGTTATAGACAATATATAAAAATTAATAAAAATTATTTTACGAAATTTTCTTTTTTAAAATGTAATATTCAAAATGTTAATTTATATTAATGTTTTCTTATTTCGTGAAGATATTACGTGATAAATGTCAAATTAGGTATTGATATTACATATACCTGACATTAGTATATTATATGTATATATAAATAAAGATTTTGAATTTTTTTCAGTTTTAATGAGTTGACAACTCAAATCGTCACTATAGTCCTTTTCAAATTTGAGTTGTCATGTACTATTTTGATTATTGTACAGATAACGTGTTTATAACAGTATACTTAATATATGAAGTAATAAACATTAGCGAAACGGTTTAAAACAGCCGCTGTTGTATTTTGTTCATAATTGAGTGTATATAAAAATGTATAGAAATTGTTGATTTTTAGCTACCTCCACAACATAATATGCAAAGTGATTTACAAAGCATGCTCCCCTCATTTTGTCCTTTAATTATAAATTTATTCAAACTGTGAATTTTGGAATTTTTAAATACAGCACTCAAGGACTGTATTTTTATGTAATAGATTTTTTATATCGTTTAAGTAGTGCGTTTTTTTATTCAAATGAGAATCATCTAATTTTTTTATTAACTGTTAATCAGAATAATAAGATGTTTTTATTAGACATTTTGATGCATCTAATTCGAAATTTCAACTAGTGGTTTTTGAGTTATTAATTTTGTGTAAAATAATTAATAAGACCATGATTATATCGATATCAAGATAATTGGGTTAAAATCGTTTGAAAACTGTACTAATTAATTAATATTAATCTATCAAAATTTTATAGTTTGTCAAAATCGTCTTAGTATAAACAAGTATTAAATAATAATAAATATTAGCTACAATATTACATAATATATTTTATATTGTTTCTAAGGACTATTATCTATCCTAAGTAGGTGAATACGTTCGTATAATCCAGAAATATTCAAAAATTTTCTTAAAGTAAAAAAAGGTTAAAATAAAAGTATAAAAATAGATTGTTTTGTCACAAGGCACTCTATAAATATTACGAAAAATCTAAACAATTGAAATTATGGAAATTATAAATGTAGGTACTTAAGAGTTCCAAAAATCAGATTTTGAATAAACATTAATGGAGGTAAACAGGTTTTCGGTAGCAAGCTGCATATACTAATATTATATAAACAAATACAATCCTATCGTGAAATAAAATACACATTACTTATAATGTTATAATTGTAATTTGTAATTTATTATTCGAAATAAATGTTTATACCGTTTTCACTAAACACTCATGTGTATCATATTGTAATATAACATACACACGTCATAGCTCTGCAACAGTCGTCGACAGGGTTTCTAATATAAATATTATAAATATGTATAAATAATATTAAACATCTAGCAAAAAATTATCACCGTTATTGAAACGTAACTTTTCCAATATTTCATAGAGAGTTATTATAATATTATATATTACCCGTATGCATTTGCACATTTACAGTATGTATAATAATTTATTGTCCAGGACATCAGGATCAGATACACCGATATAACTACATTATTATATACAGAGCGCGTGTAAAATACAAAAACACGGGTAAACACGTTATGTCTGCAGTGCAAAACTGTACACACCGCAAACATATTTGTTTAGTTTCAGTTATACCGTTTTGTATAGTTTTGACACGTCCGTTCTCGTACATCGCATTATGTGTATATTGTACCTATATTATAAGTTCAGCTTTGGTCTCGTCGTAATAATACAATATTTTAAAAATAACATTGTTTATTAGTCGTTGGGGTGGCGAATAATAGCAGCATAACTAATATTGGAGAGCTGTTATCGAAATCCGTTGTGGGTAGAAATACAAAAACAATAATAATTATAATAATAATAATCGCGCGTGTTTATGATTGTACGAGAATAATAATATATTATACATTATGTATGTATATTATTGAAAATTATTTCGCTTAAACCATGTGTATATATATCACGTAGTTAACGCGGAATAATATAACATTGGTAAAAACCGAGCTTTTCGAGTCGTTATGTACAACAATTATACTTTGCCTCGTCGTCGATGACATTCCGAAAAATCGAAATAAACGATTAGTTTAAAAAATAATAATATACCTGCACACCTATGCGTATTGTAAACAAAATGTAACATGACATCGTTTTATCGATATTGCACATTAAGGTTATATATAACCTATATAATATCGATATAACCTATATTGTGGGGCAAAACGTACGCATACGACTACGTCGCGGTGATTACAGCAATCGACCACGAACATTCGATATCGCAATATTTCAGGGGTGAAACGTTTAACGTCATTACGTATGGATACTTGTGCTAAACAATCGCTTCGTGATACAAGTATACCTATACGTATAAAAAATTATTCTACAATTAGTCTACGCGTATAAAGGCACACAAATCAAATTAATTACATTGATCGATTATAGGTAAAAGAGTTTATACCGATTCGGGTAACTACATTTAACACACGTATACCCCTGTATAAAGTTCATCTTAAATAATAAATTTAAATACGAAATAGGTATTAAACATAAAAACTGTACACACTGTGTATAGCAAAACATCGACTATTTCCTGTAATAGTCAACACGAAAGATAAACACACTGTACACGGTGTATGTTTTAATAATATATTATCCAAAAACGTAGAAAATGGACGTTTTGGTACGAATAGTAAGCGGTTTAGTGATTTGGAGATCGGAGGCCCTATATCTTTAGCGGTGCTCATTATTTTTCAATTAGATTGCATGCTATTTTTATACTCTTCTTTTTTTTTTTTTATCCATTTACTTTACGAGATAAAATAATTTTCAACGATATCACGGATTATTAATTGTGTTGTCAAGTTAGCAAGTATGTGTGTTTTTTTTACAAATATTAAATATTGACATTGGTTATTGCTTATATTTGCATATAGATTTACAAGCACTAAAAAGTGTAAGTCGTACCTAAGCGTTATATACCTACACTTCTAAGTCTGTGTAAGATTGATATTAAAATATTGCCGGTTGTTGTTGTTGTTGTTGTTGTTGTTATTGTTGTGGTTGTCAACTAGTTTTTGTTGACAAAGTAAATTTTAACATAATGGACGTATTTTTAAAACGAAAGTTTGTTAGAACCGATTCGTATGCGTTGTCCGTACAGACTATCAGGGAATCAAATTCGGATATTGGGAACCAATTCGTATAGGTATCCATGTTGTATACTAAAATATTAAAAAAATCCTATTTAACCTATGGCATGGCCCTCCCTCGGTCCTCGTTTAGACCGTCCCTGTAGGATAACTTCACGGACCTTACGAGGATCTCGTATGGCGGTGGCTATAATATATGAATGTAATTTGACTGTTTGAAAATATAATACATTAGCAGTGTGTAGGAGAAACAGGTATTTATCTACTATATTTTTTATTCCTTCAACGGAGTGCATATAAATATAATATGCGTGATGTATATGAGAAAAACTTTCCGAACACTCTTTGAACAATGAGTTCTGAATTCGGTATGATATTTTAAATTCCACAGAGCGAACATTAAAAAACACTCGTTTAACAGTGTGTATAAGTGTGTGTACAAGTATTATAGATATCTGTGAGTATTTTTTATTTATTTATTTTTTTTTTTAAGACACTTTCCGAGACGGTTAAAGTGTTACAAAAAGTTTTTATCAAATTTAAAATGGACACTGAAGGTAAATTGAACTTTAAAGGGGTTATTTTGGCAAACAAGAACAAAGTTTTCCTTTGAAATTGAGAAAAACTACGTTATAAACACTACAGTTGGATTTCTAGGAAAATGCCTAGCTGTATAATGCAAAAAAGTACATTGCATTTGCAAAATAAATTGGAATACGAAATATTCATTTGACATTGGTGCTGATCGTATGAAATTGACGGAGTATATTCCCCGAATCGTACCTATACAGTCCAAAAGCATATCGCGCCCGTTTAAAACACAATACCATTTCTTCAAGCTCAGCGCTTACGTATAAATGCTTATATGTATATTATTGTACACCGTCGTTGCTCGCAAACGCATGGGAGTCGGTCAGTCAACAACAACACACGGCCAGGTAAATAATAATAATAATAATAATAATAATCTCATGTCGAGATGAGCTCTGGGAAACAATAACGAATATAATATATTAATGTGGATCTTTGACGTCCGCCGTCGGTCGCCGCTCACCCTCCGTCCGACCGTAATATGAATTTTTAAAATAATAATATAATATGGCCTACACGCGTCGACGAAACGCAGCAATATATTACACAAACCTGTTTTTCTTATTTTTTTTTTTTTGAAAATTTTTGTATTTACGTCAACAATGCGCGCATATACGCAATTTACGCGCATTCGTGTACCGTTTATTATGATATTATACGCATATTATATTATTATTATGTAGTAGTGTTGCAGCAGTACGCGTAATGGTATTTAATATTCGTCGGAGAATAAAAAAAATCAAGGAAACGTTTAATCCGTTCGAGATTTTAGACCGTAATAATATTTGAATGCCCATACCCATCCTGTTGGATACGCGTGTACACGATGCTAAAGAATCCTATCGAAGTCGCTGCAGTCGCGTCGACCATCACCACGACGACGTGTGATGCGCCCACAGTAGGTATAATAATATATTATATTATATACCGACAATACAGGACTCGTGGTCCACCGCGATAATGCGCAGTAAGACGCGAAATTACACGGTTTTCATTACTTGATTAATGATTACTATTAAATCGGCTAGCAGAAGGAATCGAACCCCACGTTATTTACCCACACTGATTTATAATATACATTGCATATTATAATATATAATATTGTATTAAATCGTTGTTGTGCAGTAGCACGACCAGAATTTATTTTCTTTCAATACAAAATATGCTGATGTAACAAAATCAATAATGATTATAATTTGATTGATACGATATAGTTAATATTAAATATGATTTTATTGGATTAAGTTGGCTAAAACTTTTTCAGTTGAGTAACAAAGCATAGCTTAAGTACTATGAGCGCACTACACAAATGGAAATCCGCATTCGGCGAGTTTTACTACTGTACCTGCCTAGACCTATTTATTATTAAATTTCCAGTAGTTTATTGTTAACGTATTATAGAGCGTTTAACGGATCGATAAAGTTCAACTATCAAATGAAATAAAATAAAATTGTATGGGTGCCTAATATAATAATATAATATATTATAATAATGTTGAAATAAAATGTTGAATGAATAGTTGTACAGACTGTTATCGCAGTTAAAGATTTCAATGGGTTTGCGGATTTTGGTTGGCATGCGGTCATTGGGATAATAAAACCTAATTTTCAATGTATAGTAGAGAATATTTTAAATGTAAACTGTGACCGTTTTAATATTTGTTTAGTCGACTCCCAGATTAGGACATATGAATTACTAATAAGTAATAACAAACCAGATTGAAATCAATGTTAAAAATGTATATAAAATCAAAGTGGATAAAAATGTAAATTAAAAAATAATAGACATTAGACGTGTATTTTTGTTCCACCTTGGCTGAATAAGACTAGACATTTATACCGTAAGATATAGCTGAGACGCCACAAAATATAATATGCCCGAAACGGTACCTACGATGTTCATAAAACTGTTAACACTAAAAATGTCGAAATATGCAAAAATATTCATAAAAAAAATTCATGTTTGTTATGGACTACGTTATGAAACTTATTGTGTATAATAGGTACCTATAATCACAATATTGGTATAAAAAAACTATATGCAAATGCATATGATATTGCACAAAATGTAGTCACAAACCCTCGATCACTACTTTACAACATCTAAATCATATAACAATCAGCTGTTACACACGGTTCTATGTCGCTTTCTTAAACACGAAAAAGGTATACATAAAGCGCTGATAAAAAAGGGTAGGTTTGGGTGTTCTACAAACACTGTCCAAAAATTCGAGTTGTGTTTTTACTATAAAAATTGGCTAACTTACTTATCCTTAATTTTTTTGTTTGTTACTATAATGTACGTACGTACATATGATATATTGTAACTAATAGTCCTATAACCTTCCTCCGTATAAGTAAGTGTTTTTTTTTTATCTAATTCCATATTGCCAGTTTTAAACTTGTATCGTGGGGTAACCGGTCAAAAATCTCCGGGAAAATATTTTCAGTGAATATATCACCGAAAATATATTTCCGGTATATTATATCTCAGACAAAATAAATCTCCTATTACAGGAAATATATAAAAATATTAGGAGTTGATGGCACCATAACGGTGCACTTGGAGCTAATGAGATAATCGTGTTTCTATTTAGAAATGTATAACATTTTTAAAAGAGGTATAAATGGTATTAATGCATATGAAAAAATAATAGATATTGCATAATAAAATAATATAGTATCATAATTAATTTACTTATTTGTAGGTTTAAATGGTACAGTATTTTTTAGGTGAAAGCAATCCAAAAAGAAGAAAAAAATATTATTCCGCGATGAACGACTACTAAAAATATTTAAACAGTATGTATGACAATAAACTTATTTTGAAGTATTTGAAATCAATTGCAGACAATTTTAAATTTTAAACCATTATATTATTATATATTTTTTATAAAATTATAAACAGATTAGTTGGAACTTAAACGACTTTTTTTATGTATTTATTTTACAAGTAAATTATTACTTAGGTACTTCTGAGAGATTTACGGATGTATTATATTTTATCGGAGATATTTTTCAGAAATATTTTATCCTGGAAGTACGTCACGTTGTCTATAATGCAAGTTTAGTATGTTATTATTTTATTAAGTATATGTATATAGGTATAATACTTACAAGAAACATACAAAATATACATAATACATAGACCGTCTGTCGTCAAACGCTACCTATATGATATTAATTATAATACAATACTGCATAACACGTTAACTGTATACATATTATTATATATTATGTTTTTACCTCGTGGTGGACTGGAATTCTTGGGTGCCGCTTTGCGGTCAATTTAACGTGCTCACAAAAAGAAACAAATTTATTTAAACAGTTAGAAATAATATTTACGTATGTTTAACGATTTCAACAGCAATTCGTACACTATACCTATACTCACGATGAATAGAATTTTTTTTTATCTATGAATCTCCATAATACATAACAGGTTTTATCACAATCAGATACGACTCATTGATTGAAATTAAAAAATTTACTTGCTTGTAACGACCATTATGATATTAATAACAAAATAAAATTTTTTTACTGAGTAAATTAAAAAGTAATTACTAATTAGGTACGAAGAACCAATATAATTACAGTGCATAATTTTTTATATCCATTATTATTATAGCTATTTACTTTATTAGACAATAATATATTTTAAAAACATATATACTGATTTTAATTTGTGTCATTTATTTAGTATATACAGATATTCCATATACTTTCGAAGAAACGCTCCAAAATCGCGACCGTGTAGTTATCACAAACATAGAATTTTTTTTTTATATATATACGTATCGATTTTATGTTTTCATCGTTCAAATACAAAAATATTATTGTTTAGGTACCTTCTATGTAATATTTAACGAGTTCGGAATAAAATCGTCTGAAAATGTTCATACGCATCGTTGTATTATTTTATTTGTATATAATATTGCCTACTATGCCTTTGGGCTTCGAGCGAACAAAAATTTGTAATAAACGTATAAAATATACATATTAAATTGTATATGTATGTAATATAAGTGGCGTGCAACTTGGATTTTTTTTTTTCAATCGGGGTGTCTGGTCTCATACAGGTATAAAATACTTCAATGACCCGGACAAAGTGCACATATTATATTATAATATATTGTAACAATATAAACCAATAATCCGTGTAAAATTATACATTTTGACTTTAAAGTTACATTGTGCGACCTATATGGAACATATATAATATAGGGATACGCGCGTATCGATATACATTATAATATTACATTTTATTACAGTTCAAAGGGGTATACTCCCTTCCCCCTTAATTAGGCCAGTGATATCATATATAGTGTACAGTATGCCTATACAGGCATATACCAATACGAGTTGATCCGTATTCCTGTAAAATAATTGCACTTATAAACCAACGACCGCGAGAAATAGTGAACCGCCGGATGGGGAGGCTTATGACACTCGACACTATGCACGGGTTATAATATAATAATAATTTATGTGTTTTATATTATAGTCGGGGGACTCGAGTCCAGCTATTTTTATTTTTTATTTTTTTAATAATTTGAAAAAATCAGTTAATTATATTTCGTACCAATAATACCTATATATCATAGCACCTCCTATAGGTCATTATTATATCGTATAACGATCGTAGTACACAGTACACTCGTACAGTCGATAGTTATTGGATCGAAATAAATTGAAGATTCGACTGAATTTCGATCCCCCTCAACCCTCCCCTTTGCCGGTTTAATAAGCGAATTTAAAAGGCTTACCCGGCTTGTGATCCCGTGATACCTATATACGTAACGCGTGAGTGTATTACTGCAGGGACATGGCCCACACTCGTTTCGCGCGTAGGTACTTCGGTATACTTGTATACATGCCTTTTACCTATATAATATTATTATTATGACGTACGAGCGTGTATTACATAATGCCGAGGCGAAAAACGGTTTGGGTTTTTTTTAAATATCGAAGTTCGGCGGTCGACGGCGAATATTCCCAAAAAGAACGTATTAAGCGAGTTGTGTTATTCGGTGCGTGAAGCTATAATATTCTATACAGGCGTACAACAGGGTTCGTCGGCAGCGGCGGTGGCGGTGTTGGAGGTACTTGGGCGCGTAAGGGGAGGCGGTATAGTGTTGTCTTGCGAAGAAGCGTTTTGTTCATACCTAAATGTCAGCGACTCGGAAAACAGCTCGTCCGTATCAAATCCTACACCCCCGCACGTTCAAAAACACCCGCGTCTCACTCGTAGGTATATATTATACATACATAATGTGTACTTGTGTGTGCGTACACCGACAAAGGACTATTAATTTTGTACTAATATCGTATTGTTCGCTTTTGTTATATAATTTTGTTATTATTATTATTAAACTCAGAACGTAAGTACTGTTGGGTTTGAAGTGTATAAAGCGTATATGCGGCTATATGCAATAATCATTAAAATATTGTATGTAAATAGTGCGAGTGGAAGTTATATTTTATGTTTATTTATGTTTATGGTGTGTACCTATAGCAGTAGTGTGTATGGAGTAGGTAGAGATGACTGTTATAAATACGATACGGCGTATATGTACCTACCGCCTACGACACAAAAATGAGGTATTATTATTATTTATTATTATGTATGATCGATTTATAATAACATATTGTCGACCGAAGCCATAATATACGCCTATTTAATAACGTTATTCATCTGTGGGAATCGAAATCGAACAGATCTATACCGGGAAAGGTTTTTCAGTTATTAAAGATTCTGTTTGGTCGTAATCAACCCTAACACCGCTGTACATTGGTATTTCAACGCTTTAGTCGAATTTTATTGAGAATTTCGCACACAAATCACAACTCGCTCGCGATATCGGTTTAAACAGTACAAAGCTCGTAAAACATATTACGTATAAACAACTGTACCGGTACGACCGTGTCGATAGGTACGACCCATTTAAACTGCAGTCGAGGATTGCATAAAAGTATTATAAAGTCTCATGAAATATTATTCAAATACAGGTGAAACGCATACATTTTATTCTATTCTTATTTTTACATTACGCTCGTTTGCAAGTATATATAAAACGGCCGTAAAGACTATACCCATTGTTTGACTGTATAGGTATTATTGGTAAATCGTACGCTACTATTTTGTCCCGCTGCAGAGTTCGAGACGTTATGGTAAATATAAAACCGAGACTCGTGTATCTACCTGCGAGACGTGCCTATATGACCATATACATAATGTTCAGTTGATCAATATAACAGTATGTGTATTGTGTAGATTATGCGCGTACATCGCGACGTATTATTAATATTATAATCAATCGATGATTGATAATTGTGTTTGAGTGATGTATAAAGCGTTATGGGGAATCGTGTGTGCGTATAATGTCATAATCGTCTGTATAAAATGCACTATACCCATTATTAGACGATTGGTCTCACCGATAATAAACGATCGGACCGTTTAATGATTTAACCGGTCATATCGTTACAAAGTATTCCTTACACTGAAAAAAATATTGATGGTAATATCAACAATATAACATTGTCAAGGATCAACAATGTGAATCTTGTTGCGAGGAATATTTTATTGTAAGATAAACAATGTGCCTATAGACGAGCAATAGGGTATAAAGTCAGATTGACATGTTTCGAGATACGATTCATACATACAAAGCAGGTTGAGGTATATTATATAAGTTTAATATCTTTGAATTTATAATACGTACAATAATAATATAATACTATGTATAGGTATAGTGGGTAGGTATATTATTATTATATAAAATCAACGATAATCTTTATAATATATAATTATGTAGTAGATAGTAAGATGCGGGTAGTATTGTATTATTTTGTATGTAATATTTATCACTGTTAATACTTGAGATATCGATTTCAGTTTGTTTATTATTTCGTTGATTTTTTACTTTTGATATAGGTAGTTTATTTTTATCGAAGTATTGAAAATTTAAATTTCAGATTTTCTAGAATCTATCAAAGAGGCTTTTTAAAGACAATCGAATTTTAATACGGTTATTCATCTACATGTAGACCGAAGACCGACTGTTTACCATAATACGTGTGGTCGTATATATTGGATTTAAAGAAAAATTATAATACCTAATCCTATCCGTGTCTGCGATATTACGAAAATAGTTTAAAAAACGATTGCGAGTGAATATTTATCGTTGCACCATTTCTAAAACAGAAAAGAAAGTATAATCATTTTAAAAACTAAATAGGTACTATCGACAATGGATAATAATGCGGTTCACAGCAGAGTATTGGATAGTCGTTGATCGATTAACGAGAAATAGGTAGATAAAATGATAATTTTAATATGCAAATACATATAATATGTAATATGTATATTGTATATAGATAATAATTTCAAGCTGAAATATTTAACAAAGATAATTGTGTTGTATATTATACTATATAAGTATATAACGTATTAAAATATTGATATTACTTGTTATGAATAATTTGATTTTTAAATAAATATTTAGATGTTTACATAAGTCTTTATTAAAAGTAAATGGATGTCTATAACCTATTGACAGACTATATTGCGTATGATAAACAGACAATTTACAATCGAAAGACTATAATATAAATACTGATGTTAATGCGCAAACGAAATATTGAATAATATATTAATATTATTGGAGAGACAACATTGTATTATTCAATAATAATATTTTTACCTAATAATATCATGTTTGAAAACTTTAGTTCTATTGTTTCATCATGAACATTTGAGCTTTAAAAAAATAAAAATAAATTTCGTCCAAATTGGGACTTAAAATATCTACCTATAGAAAATAATTGTCTTTATTAATTTTTTAAATTTAATTGTTTTAGTATGAACTAATTCAACTAAACAAGATGAATTTTGTATTATATTTTCAAAACTTAGACACAAAACAAAAAGTTTAAATATAAAATATTATTCAAATTTGAATTTAAATTATTCATAAATAATGTAAGTTGCTTTTTGCTACACTTTTTATTTTTTAATTCCAATATAAAATTTATGAAGAATCTTGTATTACATTTTTAATTATATAAGAGGTTAAAATTAAAAATTTTACGATTATTTAACTACCTAATTAAACTAAAAAATAATTTAAGTAATTTCATAGAAATTTTCACTATAAACGCTTATAAAAAAATGTGTGAATAAAAATTTTTGATGTTCTTTTTTTTAATTAAGTATGATAAGAATAACTTACGAGAAACCTTTATTAGAATGTCAAGATTTTTATTCACAGACAAAAATCAACTAAAAAATCAAAAAATTCAAGTATTCATGATAAATAGCACAAAATACTTTAAAAATTATAACATGTCGAGTAAATGTTAATTTAAATAATTAGTAAAAATAAAATATAGCTGATGAGTATTGAGTGCAATAGATGAAAGTTAAATTATGTGAATGACCTAACATTTTACGGGATAAGTAATACCACTGTAATATGTCTTTTCACAATGCTTATCTAAACTTTAATACTTGTATAAAACTTTATGTATTGATTTAATCAATAAAAAATTTATCATCAATCTATAAAAATAAAAAACTATGCTACCATTTCTATAAAGTTAAAAATTTTAATTAAAATTCGTAAAAATAAAAATTATAAAATATCATAAAATGTATAATTTATTTTTTCGCAAATGTGTTTTATAAATGTATAATGATTTAAAATTGTATAAAACAAAATGTCTAAATACATCAGCACATTTCAATTAATTGAGTTATTAATTAATCTTATAGCGGAGATAGGTTTTAACTATAATTAGGTACATGTGTATAAGTCGCAAGTTGGAGAAAAATGCGTGTCCTCTAATATATATGCTCAATAATACTATGTTGTTGTAGATATGATTATTTTTAAAACGCTATATTTTCGATAGTTGAGCACTATTAAATATTATTAAAAAATATTTTTTATGATGGCAAAATAATAACAAAATTGACAAATTATAAGAATTTCGGAAATTTTCTCCTCACGTGAGGTTTAAGTTGGAGACGTTTTATGATAACTCTTCGCTTTTACCGAAGATGGACAAGGTCTCTCGTTTAATCGAACTGTTATAGGAATAGGATCAAATACATTTTGTAAACTTGTTAAATTGAAACTTACTCCGAACAATTAACTATATTGCAGTGGCGTAGCCAGGATTTCTACAAGGGGGGAGGGCAAAAAAAATTAAATACATAACAATATGGCATATTGTACACACCGATTTTGTTATAATATTATATTGTATATAGTTAAGATTGTATAGGTATTGTACAAAATATGTGTAAATACTGTAAATACGTCAAGTCAAACGGAAAATGTTGCTTATTAAATTGGGGAGAAAATGTCCAACTATGTTATTACTTATTAGTAATAACTTAGTTGAATTTGTTATAACTTAGATAGTATTTGATACGTTTGGACGTGAAGATAACCCGTCAACAATGCGTTGAGTTTAAAAAAGTTGATTTTTTAACGTTGTTTTTTTTACAAATTTCTATTATTCCGCAATTATTAACATACACTATAAAACGAGTTATTGAATGAATTATACTCTCATTCCAAATATTATGTGACTTTTATAACAAATGACAATTTAATTAAAATTAAATATTTATCCAACGCATGTATAAGTAATTACAAGGTTAAATTGAAAAGTAAATATGAAATATACATTTGAGTTTCATTTTAACAGTTTTTAATTAATACATTATAATATAAACCTAACCTAACCAGAGCAACCGCTTGAAGCTGTCCTCGACATAAATTCATCATAAACTTTTGAACTGCGTGATTGGCAGCGTACATTAAATCGTTTTTACCTATATGCTAAGCCAACCAATAGCTTAACAAAATTTCAATTTAAACACATAACCATGACTGGAGAATAATTAAAAGTACCTACGCGTAAGTTGACACTTAAAACTATATGTATGTAATATAGGGTGTCTCTTGAGGAGTTACCTATTGCAATATCTTCTGAAATAATAGAGATATCATAATTTTTTTTATATTTTTTATATAAGCTCATAAGGGAGAGAACTAAAAGTATTTCATATTTTAATTTAATTTAATGTTTTGGTAAAAAAAGTTAAAAATAATTTTTGTTTAATTGTTTTCAAAATAATTGAAGATGGCCGTTTTGTAGAGTTTATTTTTCTGAAAATGTTGACATTTAACATTTTGATTTCATTTACATCGTGATTTTTAATACTTCTTTTAGTACACTGAAAGCATTTGCCTACCGCATGAGCCCCTAGGCCAAATATTTGATATTACTGGTATGTCGTGATACTATATTATGGTAATTACTAATTATTAATTAATATCTATCACAATTTTTCTGGAGACTAGAAATTTTTTTTGAAAATTATAAAATTGATAAAATAAAATGTGTAAACGTCAAAATTTTCAGAAAAAATAAACTACAAAATTTTTTTAACTTTTTTATCAAAACATAAAATTAAGTTAAATTAAAATATGAAATACTTGTAATCCTTGTCTCTATAAGTTTTATATCATAATATATTATAATTATGATATTTCTATTATTTCGGGAAATATACAATGGGTAAATCCTCACTGGACACTATCTGTATGTAATTATAGCTAGGTATATACATTATATAATATATATATTTGTATTATGTAATAATAATTTTTTTCTTCTAAATATCATAATCATATGTTATAATTAAATATCATATATATTGTTATAATAATTGGGATAGAAGTGTTTTTAAAAACATAATATCCGTGTTCAGGAAAAATACCAAGTACAATCGATCGATACGACGCGAATCGTTTCCGAATAAACAATAATAATCATTACGTGGGAACAAAATGTCGTCGGAAGTTTTATTGGGCTGGAAAAATGCAGCGAGAGGCTAATTATTTAGTAATTGATAAAATATTATGTCTTACCTGTGTCTGGAATAGAAGCATACTCGATGGACTTGGGTACGATGGACCAGTAGAGTGGTATACTTCGTTTGAAGTATCTTCTTTTCCTGAAACATATTGAGTACATACTGTTAAATCATATTTAATTACGATGTGCAGGTATTTGCATGTAAAATTATAATAAATAAACATATATTAAATTATTTTAAATTAATACATTTTAATTATTCAATAATAATATACTATCATAGTAGCTATACGGAATTAATCATTTGTATTTTTTTTTTTTTTTGGTTTTGAGATCGGTTAGTGTTCCACTCGCATTTTCATTGATTAACCTATAATTTTATTAGTAATTTTTTGAATATTTTTTATTCACTATCATTTAATATTTTACTATTATATAAGTTTTAATTCTGATTTTCATAACGGAGTAGTGATGCATCATTACAAGCATGCTTGAGATTCAAAGCACCAAATACACATTTTCAATTTAAATACATGTTTAAATTAAAAATAGAATATTAATAATATTAATGAAAAATGAATCAAAAGTAAAATTTTGAGAGTATTAAGTTTTATAAACTAAATTATTCAAAGATTTGAAAAATTATTAAAAGAGGTTATTTATCGTATTATGGGAGACTACATCATCTATCACTTTCTATAATTGAATTTATGTCAAATTTTAACGTTAAAGACGCACTACCTCACTGTGTTTCTGGGGCGCTATATTAATACGCCACTGTCTTTAGACATACCAGTGATGGTTAAATATATTTTTTTTGTGTAAAATAAAAATTTTAACTGTTTGTACTTTGCCGAGAACGAAAAAGATTTCCTTCCACAATCCGTGGGGGAAATTTGGTCTTCCGCGAATAGCGGGCGCATTGTGATCACCATCACTTATCATATTAATTTATTAATATATTACATGTTCTCGTGATGTTTTGCGAGACTTCTTGGCTATTATAGCTAAACATTATTACGCCGGTTCGATCAAACTAGATACATACGCATGAGGGTAAGGGTGGTGGTTAGCCAACATTTATATGCGAGTTTTACACATAGCTAGTATTATAGATGTGTGTGTTTGTGAGTTGTATAATAATATCTGTCTGCTATATATATATATAGTATACCAAGTTTGTAAGACATCTCGTGAGGAATGTTCTCACGAGACACAAGCGTGGAAAAAATTTCGCTGAAATCGCCACCGGATTTTTGCGTGTTCGTACCAAAAAAAAAACAAAAATAGGAAAATAATAATTATAAAAATAAATAACACCACAGAGACACGAGAAAAAGAATTATTAGAAACGTTTATCCCGAGAGCGCCCGCCGAGTATAGATGTATGTTACAACTTATAGGACTGTCTGGTAAATGTACGAATCAACTATTGTTGATTATTGTTTTTTGATCAAATGTACACGCAATAATAAATATTTTAGAAACTTTAGCCACAACAAAAACATTTGCATAAAATATAATTATAATGTACTATATTTTTCCGATTGTCTTTAAGGTTCAATAAAAATGTTTGTGTAATATTAAATGCTTATTTCAAATAAATATAAATGTAAAGCCAAGAGAAATTCTATATGTCATGCCCAAACTAATTTTTTACTACCTAATAATTAATAATTCTATTACATTTTTAAATTTTAACTAAATATTAAATGTTAAATATTTTTTAATTATCAATAATTGAATAGTAATCTTATAAATAATTTTATTTTTAATTAGTACCTATAATTTGGTTTTGCCACTAAAATTATAGTATAATACTGTTTAAAGTATTTGGTGCATTTATCGTGTTTTACCGAAATTATCAGATTATGGTAATATTAATACGAATATTTTATCCTCAGAACATCGGATGATGTATAAATTGATTGGATAATGAGTATACTATTATTAATTTTAATTATTATTTATATGAATACTTTATTAAAAGGTTAATAATATATACCTATTAAATAAATTTATTTTTGATCTGCAAGCTCTTGATTGAGCAACTGCATCACTTCGACACTCCATATAAATTTTAAAAGAAACTTTACTGTTTTTTAAATTTTAATACTTATCAATACAATTATTAAAAAAACAAAAAGTAACAATATTCATTTATTTTATTTTACAATTATACGTATACAACGAAAATAATATATCTTATATTCTTAAAAAAAAATTTATATAAATAAATAAATTAAAAATTTATTATAAAAATATTGTTTTTTTTTAAATTTATTGCGGAAATATAAGTTTTAAAAATGCCTGTTTACGGATGATATTATTTTATGATGTGCAAAACGTGTTGAATAAACCAGGCTCTGTGATTCATTAAAACAATACACCTAATATTCTTAAATTTTCGAATCGCGACTTATGAGCGATTTAAATTATACACTTTACCATTTGGACATGGTCCTCAATATTGAAAAATATTCAAGGGCCCCCGGTTTTCCACGAGTTAGCTTCGGCCTGACACTAATGCATACCTACCTATTATTATAATGGGTATTCAGTAGCTTATACGGAGATAAGGTTTACACGACTTGGTCAGTCATACGTGTACAATATCGGTAACACTAAAATGCAATACGAGTTATTGTATATTATTATTGTTTGGGGTCCGATAACATATTATTATAGGGTTCGACGCGGTGTATAATATGACAATATTGTTATTGTTTTACGCCGAAATCGCATTTACCTAAACGCGTCAGATATCCGCGTGCCAAAACTATAATAACACACACACACAAATAACACAAATATATATATATGTATACTCACTAACCTTTTCTGTAAGACGACAGCATGTCGGACGGTATATATTAATTCCGTCCGAGACGATGGTTTTTGGGTTTTTATAATACCTAATAATGATAACGACGATAATGATGATAATAATAATAATAACGTTGTCTCTATGAACGCGGGGAAGAAGACTGATCGCACGATCGGTCGTCGGAGGTCATTGACGATGACGGTTTTATGATGTCGCGAAGAATCGAGATTATTGAACGGGACTATATACTTCCGAACGTCTCCGAATGCAGCGTGCTCCAGAGATTTCCTCGGAGGTTTTTCCGGAATCAGCGGAAACGAGAGGCGCGACGAGTACGACGCGAAACGATATCGGACGAATATTAATTATTATTCGATAATAATGAACAATAAATTGTCGTGGCGCGTACGCGTCGTCGACGCGTCCGCTGCGACGGTTCGAGTGCGACAAAATGACGTTACGATTATATTATTACAGTACCTATTTTAAATATCGTCGCGCGTACCGTCGGCGGCGGCGTGCGACCGTTTTTCGTGTGCACGCGTCGTGTCGGCCCCGAGACCCTTTTGACGAGGGCGGGGCGGGCGGGCTACCCTTATTAAGACCCGAAATCGCGACGGGGGCGGGACCGGCGGGCGTCTCCCCGAGGATACATAAAAACACACACACACACAAGCATATTATTATGATATAATATAAGGTGCACTGGTATTGTTGTTATTGTTATTGTCATTATATATATATATATATATAATGTATTGTGTATTATACAATATAATATATATTATTATTATTAAACTGTATAGTAATATTGTGTTTTGACATGCGCGCTTCTCGGGTTTCAGAGAGTCCGTGCGCGTAAAGTATCACGAGGTCTATTATAATAATAATATATTATGGTAAATGGTTAAAATAATAATAAAATTATATAGTGAAGTCGTATACGATATACGTATTATTAAACGTATCGCCGTCGTTGCAGTACGACCGACCCCGAACCGGACGATAATATAATAATGGCGATGGAAACACAGTAGCCAGCAGCAGCAGTCGACTACGGCCCAGAGCCTGCTCTGGATTTAGGTATTAATTATTTGATTTTTTTGTCGAGCACACGAGGAACAAAAGTCGTACAAAAAAATGCTGTGTTCCGTCCCCGTCCTAGTTCGCAATTCTGCAGTGGTGGCGCGAAGGTGCCGTTTTGCCCGCGGTTTTGCCACTCTTGGTGTGGTTGAATGTTGGTATTCCCTACCTAGTGAAACGTTCATTATTATTTGTAATTTGTGAACTTATCAGAATTTTACTATCTGTCTGATATACGAAAGCAAATGTAATTGTACTTTGGAGAGGGGGGGGGGTCAAAAGTAAACAATTCCGAGCGCTTCTTTTTTTAATATAAAGTTGAGAAAAACGGGAATATTTACGCAAAACCAGTTTTAGACAAAATCGATTTTTTTTGTTTTGTTGAAATTCAATAATAAATAACGATTAACTTAACGATAACTTTTTTCGTTGTTTTCTCATAATAAATATCAATAAAAATTGTTTTTCTTCTTCTTAAGGGCCATATGAAGAAAAAAATTGTGCTGCTTAACCAAAAAACTTGAAATGTATAAACAATTTTTTTTATAAGTGTTTTAAATTCAAATTTTGACAAAAGTTGTTAATAATAAACTTGTAAATTTACAAAAATATTGAAATTATTTTGTAGTTAAAAATATATAAAATGTTCAATTTTTGAAAATTCAATAAGTACATGGTTCCTTCTATGTAGTTTATACTGAAATTAAAAAATATAACTCTATTTTTGTAAAAACACCAAGTTCAAATATAGATAAAATAAGTTACTTAAACGAAGAAAATCGATTTTAGTTATTTTGTTGTAATTCGAAAATATGTTTTGTTCGAATAGACGACTTTTTAAAATAATCAAATCATTTTTTTACAGTTATCTATTTATACTATGACACTATGTGCCAAATCGAAAACTTCAGTGGTAAGTTAGTGTATTTACTCAAAAGTTAACCACTATAAATTATAATATAATATAAATATATGTTATTATAATAGTTTAATATTAATAATATAATAAACGCAATGATTTTGATTAAAACTAACTCAACTTAGTGTATGATAAATAGTGAAATAGGTAACTGTTATTATAATGATATAGTTCACCATAAAGTACACGTCTTAGTAATATTCTGAACTTGAGACCGTTTTTGCTCAAAATTGTTTTTCGAGTACAATAATAATTAAGAAGTCATTGAATTACTATTTATCACTTATATATTATACAGTGACTTACTCAATGATGAGGTAATATTGACATCTACAGTGATTACTTGATTTTTTCTTTTTTTTTTTAATCTGGTCTAATGCAATATTGTGCTTTAAAACAGTGGTGTGCTCACAGGGGGATGAGGATGTCATATCCCCCCTCATGAACTTTTTTTTTATGCATTTATACACTTTGTGTCTATGACAGTTCATTCCCTCATCCCTCCCCCCCCCATTGGAAAAAGCTGAGCACACCCCTGTTTTAAAAATTATACAATAGTTTACGCTGTCTCCATTTGGAAACATATTATATTGTGATAATGTATTTTAATTTTATCATCCGTGACTACGAACAAATAAACGATTTTAACAGTATATATTATAATTAATAATATAATAATATATACTTATTCCTTAATATAATTATTATTACGATTATTTTAGTTGGTAATCACTATCCGCGATCTTCATGAACTTTTTAATTCTGTTTTCGATTAAAACGGCGTGCCGATGTACCTACTACCTATTATAATATGTTGACATATTTTGCTGTAAACGTTAAGACCTTAAGATCTCATGACTCCCATTAAATTACTTACAGTATTGAGATTTTAAAAATATGTTCGAATACTTTATCAGCCAAGCCGAGTTAGAAAATATACATTTAGTTTTTAGTGCTTTTTCACATGTAAAAATTACATACCTATTGTCACAATTCATAATTTATTGTACCTACTTATACCTGGTATTTTGAAATTAGCGTTACATAATACAACCAAAATATAAAGAATTTAAACACGTTTTTAATTATAATGCCAGAGTATTTTAATTAAACGTAGGTAATTTTGTATCCTACTCGTATAATAGTTATAAGTCAATTAAATTCACATAATTTCTAATATCATCTTATGAAGGTGTTTTGCGCGATCCACTGTCTAGTTATTGAATAATATCTGTGATAAAATTGATAAAAAAAAATACGTCAGTGGCTTTCCGCGAAATATCTCCGGAGAATTGAACGATGAGCGCGTAATGTATTATTTTTTTTTAACATGGTATCTTATATGGTTTTTTTTTATGAGTAGCATATTGTTTTTGTGTTTAAGTAATCGTGAATTATATGAGCATTTCAATAAATTTTTTTGAAATAAATGGAAACGGTTTATGGAAATTTTGATTATTGATAATTGACCTTAAAAATGACATTATAATCAAGAACAAAATTTAATTTTTTTTCCTAGTTAAGTAATTGCTTAAGTTAATGTTTTAAGAAATGATAAGAAAAATATATAGATAAGTACCCATACATTACAATTATTAATACAAAAAAAAATTTATTATTTTATATTATATTTATATTTTATTTATATACCTACATTATTTTAAACGTTATTAATTATTTTTATTTTATAGCATTATTTATATTTTGATTGATAATCATAGTTCTGAATTATATTTTTCATACAAATGTATGGAATAGTTTTGTAAATTTATTTGACAAACAAAATTAGCATAATATATTGATTTATTTATAAAGAAAATATGAT
Organism: Aphis gossypii; assembly: GCF_020184175.1. Classification (NCBI taxonomy): domain Eukaryota; kingdom Metazoa; phylum Arthropoda; class Insecta; order Hemiptera; family Aphididae; genus Aphis; species Aphis gossypii. Next base: position 52,850,501 of record NC_065533.1, read on the forward strand.
AAACTATTATAATTTTATGGACTAAAAACTTTTTCAATGATTTACAATACAGTAGAGAGAGATAACTTTTTTTGTTAGTTTAAATTAAGGTTATAAATTTATGTATATTATTTTCGTTGTATTTATTTGATCTATTTTATTAAAAACCATGTCCTATAATTACCTATAAAACAAATTAATTTATAAAAGTAAATAAAAGTAATTATTATTTATTTAAGTACTATTTTTATCGTCTTAGGTGAATTTATATATAATATATAATATGCATTATTTTATAAATGTACTAAGAACTATATCAAATTTTCATAGACCATGGGCCATGGTTCATGATGTGACTTTCTAAAATTATGTCAGAAACATATTTTCACCTTTGTGTTTGTAAGAAGTTTTAGGATAAACCACTATTTAAACAACATGACTGAACTTGTCGAGATCCAAAAACTTTGTCAAACGATAAAACTTAAAAGTGAAAAACCGTTTTTCTAACGTTCTAACGATTTGTAAATCCCATGACTACCTAAACTTGCATCTAATAAATGTGTCATATGCTATACGTTTATATACCTACTTATATATAGGAATTAATGAGTAGGCGAGTCGGATATTTTATTAATATTAAATAAATTGATTATAAATATGAATAAAATTCATATTATAAAACATGTGCTATGTATAATGTATAATTTATATACCAATTAATTGAATTCATATAAACATAAAATTAAAAATTAACATTTTTTAAATGTATTCATTTCTATAGTAGTAGCCAATTCCTGTCAAAATATTTTCCTGGAATTAATGAAGATCTACTTCTATACTGATTTATAGTATAAATATATTACATTTAATCTTTAAGTGAACAATTTCCATATTTATTCTATATAAGAAAAATACTAAAAGCTATTTAAACTCATTCACAGCATGCTTTTAATAAACCGAACCTTTAAACTAATACCAGGTATCCAAGTCAGTGGAGGCTTTAGGGGGGAGGGACATGCCCCCAGCTCACTCCTCAAATCTCAAAAATGAAATTTGAATTTGAACAGGAACAAGAACCTACTATGGTATTAAATGTAATATATAAATATTATTATTATGGTAAATGTTATAATATTGTATTAATATACCTACTCGATATCATTTAATTGTGAATCTTATAAGTTATTAGGTATCTTATATTTTCATAAAGTACGTACATAGTTTTCTTATAGGAGCTCTCAAGTTTTCTATTTTTAATTTGGTAGAATCGTTATCATTAAAATGTCTATAGATGTATATGTATATAAAGTAATTGATCGATTTTCAAAAAATGAGAATAGAAAATTAGATTTTGTGTTGTAATTTATACACTTATTTGTTTATTACTTTTATAATTATTAAGTCTTGAGAATTTAATAAAAAATAAAGTTTATAGTTTTATAGATGATTTTAAGTCTATAATTTTTTATATGTGTTATAATTATAGGTACCTATGTGATATTAATGCTCCCCCCGCCGAAAAAAAAAAATATATATCAAACCCTAGAGCAGCCACTGCACCAGTTTTCCCCTTTTGTTCTGAAAAATCACAAAATAATTTTCATATTTTCAAATGTAATCATAACCGAATAAAATTAAATATGAAAAAACACCAACTATAACGAATAATAAACTGATAAAAATAAGTATAAAATTCGATAATAATTAATAAATGACTCGGTTTCAAACATCTCAACAACTTGAAGAACACGGTTTATCAACGGCTTAATAAAAATACTGTCTCATACATCACGGAGTTCTAAAACTATAATTGTTTTTACACTAATTTAAAAATTTCTCATTATATTAAAACTCGATTACGGAGTCTTAATTTGGTCAGCTGCGGAAAAATCTTCAATTAGAAAACTAGATGCAGTACACGACTCGGGGCTTCGCATGTCGGCGCATACCATTCTAGTGCAATCCTACGCGCTTACAATTTATTCGATATCCCTTCATTTGATTTAAAAGAAGACTTAACTTAACTTTAAATTAAGAAGTAAAATCTACGATTACACTTTTCGTTATCGATTTAAACCAAATTTCCAAGTATTTTCAAAAATATTATAGGAGAACAATATAGAAATATTGAATGCACTCACAATGTACTCACGCCAATGCTAATTTTCTCGAGGAAAGATGCCATTAAAAAGAACACTATCTTAGGTAAAACTAAGGTCGTTTTTAAGTATTTAAAATAAAATATAAATTCTTTTGGATCTTAGGAAACTTCGATATAAAATAAATTAAAGAGCCGACCAAATAGTTATGAATGCAATTAAATCTCCGCTATTGTTATCAATGGAATTCAATTTAATTAGAGACACGCGTCACAACGTTTATAAAAAATAAATAACAGCAATCGTGGATATCTCATTTTACGTAACTCGACGAAATTAAACAAAGTATTGAAACCAATTGAACATTTCCCTTTGAAATAGACAGTCAATTTTAAGTCATTCTTACCCGCCTTAGAATAGAATAGACAAAGAAAAAATTTCTCAAACCGTTCTTAATTTGTCAAATTTTTACCACTATTATAAATTTACATATAATTCACGTCCGACTTTAAGACAAAATTAAAAATGTAATAGCATCATATTGGCGCATGTGATACCAAGGGCTTAAAAAATGAAAATAAGATTATAAGAGTAGTGGTGTAAGCAGCACCTAATAATATTGTAACAAATAATAATATATCTACTATGGGCGGCTATGGTATGCGGCAGGAAGCTTAGGCTCGTTCAAAATTTCAATTTCACGTAACGACAGCGACTCGTAATAACATAATTAATGAAATAAATATCACTGAAATGATTTACAATATTTATTTATTTTTTATTTTATTTTATATCGAAAAATTACTGGACCTCACTGAGAAAAACTCGTGTGGAGGCCCAGGGTAATTTTAGTTTACAAATAATTTTTATTGATATAGTTACATGTATTAAATTTTTATATAATGATAAATAAGGCGATTTTCATAACAATCCACATAAATAATTTCATTAACAGCGTTATTTAGTATGTTATATAGGAACAATATTAAATTTTAGTTGCGTCATTTTCATGTCGGAGCCAGTGGGAATTTTTTTTTGGAAAATGGATAGCGGCATATTAGCCATATCATTGGACATTAAGTCAAGTACCTGCGTCCCCATAAAAAAGAGAATTTTTCGGCAGCTAGTTTATGTGGGCCAGGAAAAATTACTAGACGTATATCTGGTGTTGACTCCGTGGTTTATAGAATCCAACTGTTTATGTTTTTTCAGATATATGGTGATAGTTTTCAGGTATGGGATCTTTATATTCCGATAAACAAAATTAACATCCGTCAATGTATGTAGAAATGACTAGAATGACTCGTGACGGAAAAAATATTACGAACTTACAGATAAATAAACACAATAAATCGTAACAATCGCGCGTATATACAACTATACCAGTGGTGGCAGTTACACGCCGTTGCGCTTGTACGATGCAGTATAAATATAGCCGTTTAACGTCATTGGCATGGTAAAATGCTATCGTATTTGCATATACGCACCACTATTATAATAGGTATAATAATATCTGCGCGCGATTGTGCGCATAAGCGGTGGTCATTGTGTTTCACGATACCGAAACGATCGAAACAAGGTACTTATTTTTAACAATATTTAGATAATAAAACAGCGGATATTAAAATGATTATATTATGATATTATGTGCACTTTATTATAATTGTGGTCCGCGTACAGCATCATCCGCTCATCCGGACTAGACTGTGCCCATACTATTATATAGGTAACATATTTATATATTATGTATATTGTATATAGGTATACCTTATTCCACTTAAACCTACCTACCGGTTTTGTGCATTACGTATTTTTTATAATATACAGACGCACGTTTAATAATAGTCATTAGTCCGACACGATGGTTATTTGCAGGCATAGGTAATATAGATATTGGCGAGCGACACGTTAGATTGTTTTTATGTATATTATATACGTATACAGGATGATTTGTTGAGTATAGGTGTTATAGTATTATACCCATCCTCTTTTTACCTATTAACGACGCATATTTTATTCGTTTTCGAATTTTTAGAATTTTTTAAGCGAATTTAACGATCATATTTTAAAACGTTTAGATGGTATTTTGTACACCGTCTAAGGTGAAATAAACATCTTTTTATTCTTTAAACGATGAGTGCTTAACGATCTTTTTACTGTAAGATATTAAGCAGATAATTTTTTTTTTTATTATTATTAAAATACCGAAATATGCATTCGAATTAAAATTCAAACGAGAATATTGTTATCGTATTATTAAAACGTATGTACAAAGTATTATGATACTTAACAAGTGTTTTACAAAATAATTTATGGTAATGTTTAGTCTTATATTTTAGTAGGTGCTTATTATATTTGGCTAATCACTCTGTATGTATTAAATAATATATGCACTGCAAATGCACATGCACCTTATACTGCACTGCACGCGATACGGCTCCTATATATCATTATTATACATTTACAACACTCGTCCTGCCTATTTTCATGGTACTTTTACAACAATTTATTATGTATAATTACGTAAATATCATTTGTTAACACGATAACTGTATATTATCATGCGGTCATCGCGATTGCATGCATAGATAGCGATAATTCGAAGTGTTTATTGTTGAAATCGACAACTGAATTAAATTTTTCTAGTTGTAAAACGGATTTTCTAGCTCCTATGATTAATCGCTAATTTTTAAATTCCTCAGAAGACTTTTAATACGACCGTCCTTTATTAATTAATAATTACAAACGATTAATATCTTTAAAACTCTGAAATTGTACTGTTGTGTTTATTTGGGAAGAATAAGTGCAGAATAGTTTATCGTTGCCTTCTATACTCTAAAATTCGTGAGATGTTGTTTAACGTAATATTATTTCATATTATACAATATACACTCAAATCTGACTAAAATAAGTTGCATAAATACGTATATTTAATAATTAATTTTATACGGTGATATTACACTATGGTTTAAAGCAAAAGTTTTAAATTTATATGAACGGATTCATTTAACCGGAAATAATTTTGAACAGGTAATACGCAATAAAATTATTCTCAATACTTTTTGTTTATGGACTAAAACTGCGACTAAAATTTGTAGCTACGCAGTTAAAAACGCATATAATCAACGGATCGTCTTTAAATCATCGTGTTCATATTTTTTTTATTATATATATATCATAAACGTTATAAATATTTTATACATAATATATGTATACAATAAAAATAGGTATACAAGTATGGTATTAAATATATATATATTTTATTTATAACTGAAATTTGAGAGGAATTTGTAGTAATATTTTTATAAAGTAAGCATTACGTTTTAGTAACGTTTACAATACGTTACAATGATCGATTGTAAATATTATTTGAACGTAAATCATAAAATAATAAAGACTGCAATGGAACAATGCTAAATGTACGGTGAATGTTAGAGTATTGGGAGGGTGGAGTTAAGCGCGGGAATTTCAATATTAATGGGTTTTATGTTATGTCCTGACTGTTCCGTGATAAAGGTGTGACAAAAAAAAAAAAAACATTGGGTTGCAGGTGTGTGCGGTGTCTAGACGACTGCGGGAATAAATTGATCTGGAGAAAAACTAAAAGTGTAAGAAAAGTAATCGAAAAAACATAAATAAATACAATGATTAATTTTTAAATAGTTATATGTACATATTATTATAAAAATAGATAGGTACACTGTATAGTGAAAATTACGAATAAATACATCAAAAATAATAATATACCTATAAAATTAATAAATAATAATAATAATAATAATAAAATTTAAGGGACAATAATTTGAAACTATAGTTGTTTTTTAATTTTTATTGTACTTTATTACAGGGGCCAGGTTATCCGTAGTGCTTAGAAACGTTTTTATAAATATTAACACTAAATTGCGACCATAAATATCATAAGATATGACGTAATAATATGAATTTTTTATGAATTAAAAAGTTTCCCAAGTTATCTTTAATAATTTAAATTAGCTAGGCACTTGAAAATTATTTGTTCTGAGAAATCGTGAAAACGCTAGTTAAGTATGTATTATACAAACAGCACATAAAGATAATTGAAAACGCCAATTTGTGGGATATGATTAAAAAATGATAAAAACAAGTTATTATGCGATACTGTTACGTGTTACGAGTATAATGAGTGATAGTCGGTAAAGATTAAGGAAAAATTTTATTTTTACCTAATGAAAAATTCATAAGTCATAAAATTAATTATTATAAAGTTTTGCTTTTGTGTTTCTTAAAAAATTGAGGTGTTCAATAATTAATTCAAGCAAATCAAAAAAATTGTCATTATTACCGCTGTGTTATTACCTACTATAATAAGTAATGGTATAAAGTTTATAATATATTTTGTAATATTATAATTTTATATGTTTATACTATGAAGTATAAACTATAATCACCAGTCATTAACATTGTTGAACTTATTTAACTAGCTCGATAAAAACAATTAACGAAAATTCAACCATTAAACGAAATTGGATAATCTAAAGCACCCGCAAGATGGGGCGGAGGTGGAATGGATCATGATTTTTCCACGAACTTTGAAACTTTGATTTACCAATGATTTGTAAATATTAATTTTTTTTTTTTTTATTAAATAAAATCAATGTTTAATAAATAATAATTTAATGTAAATAATAGTAAAGAAAAACGTGTAATTAAAATAAATATAATAATATCTTCGATATTTTAATAAATTTATAGTAAATTATACACACAATACGGAAATTTATATACATAGGTACATATATTATACTAGCTGATCCGGCAATGCTTTGAAATGGCCAGTATATGCATTGTAACTCCCACCATTCCCTTCACTAGATATTCAACCATAGAAACAATTTTACTGACACTCTTGTGGACAATTAATTTTGTTTTTGTGACCAATTGTTAAGAATGTGAACCTCATAGTACGCGAGCCTATAAATAATAATATAACGATACATTATAATAGGCACATGATCTGTGACAGTTCAAAAAAGTTACAGAAGTTCTAGGATTTATGTGGCCCAGGAATGCGTTGCTTGGTTAATCCGAAAACGATCACTTCATTTGCTATGAAATGAAACAGATATATTGTTAATAGTAATATGTGAAATATGGAGACTGCTAATCTATAAACGTTCAAATTGTGAATAATGTAGGTCTATTAAAAACGATCTCGTAAATCATAATCATTCGAGACGAAATGCTGTGGTTGCAAAAGTATAATGTATAATAAGAATACGTGTATTCTTTATTTTTCTTTATATCTCATTCAAACAAACATATTTATTATATTATTTATATTGATAATTTTACATATTTTAACCAACAACGCGTCGCTCTGTGTAATTTATCTTTATTATTATTGTAAAGCATAATAAAACTCAATTACACGTGTATCAATAAAATATTTTAAGCATCATTGTTAATCGGGTTAAGTATATAATGGTAGCTAGTGTACACGTCGATAAATACAAGAATGTATCGTTAACGACTATTTCATTATTATAATATCTCTACCATATGTGGTCAAAAGGGAATGATTGAAAATGCAATTATATTTTACAAGTATACAGCAACTGAAATTATTTGCATTCTGTAACGTCAATATTAAGTTTATGTATGAGATGTATGAGTTATGCTAAATATATGATTTCATTGTATTATGTGTACTTTTGGGCGGAACTGAACGAAGAAAAGGAAATGATGACATATTTTTTTAATAAATCACTGTAAAAAAAAAAAAAAGATAAAAAAAATAACGTAAAATTTTGCACAAACGACATGCGTATATTTTTTTTTTTTTTTTAGCATAATATAATATATTAATTATACCGATGTCGAGTTTAATAAAAAGAACTGATAAATCATTAGAATATAAAGGACCATTCATGAGCCATTTATTCATTAAATGTTTAGTGATTGTCCACGTTTATGCGACTCGGCATGAGTGATTTAAACTACAATCAATATAGCTCGGTACATTCGGTTGACAAATAAATCATTTAAAATAATTGTTATAAGAATACATATTTAAAATTTCGTCTGAGTATTTACAACTCTTTTTGTTTTCATATTTTTCTTTAATGATGACCTTTATAATTTCAATTTTACAATTTGAATCAAGTTAAAATTATTATTTCGTATCATAAGCCGCGAGTATCGAAAATCATTATTTAGAAGTGGTTTTAGATTGAAGATCAAAGACATCTACCAATATGTCTAGATTTTCACATATCCACTTATTTATATAAAAAACGATCTATATTATGTTATTTTCGTAGACTGGGAACTTCAAAGTCGTTTAGTCTAAGAAGTGATTTTTTAGGAGTACCATATTATAAATTATCAATTGGCTATATTAAGTGTATAACTATGGCAAAAAAGCCATGGTGGAATGTGTCTATCTATAAAAAGTAGGAGAGAAGAAACACATTTACAGACTGTAGTCCGAGATATTAATCATAGTGTTTACCTAACCTAGGGTATTACTTTTCGGCGCTGCAGTTTCGGCGATTAAGTATAAATACGTGTTATATAGTGAAAATTATTTTTAGTAAAAATGATGAAGGCATGATAAAATATTAAGTTAGTTTAATAAGTATTTTACATTAAATTTATAAAATTCAACTTTAACGACATTGGCGACTATAAAAATAGTATAATAATAGTACATAGATATTATAAATATTATGGTCGAGTATGTTAGATTAAAATAAGTTTTCTTATTTTTTGATTTCTAAACACTTGTATCCAATCAATAAAATAAACATTTTATCGACAATATTTTGACTTGTTTACTTATATATTCTGAATTGTATCTCTAATATTAACTGTATCTAATTTATCCCCTACCCATATAAATTGGAGTAATTGGACTGATGTTCGTTCTACAAGTTTTGATACTATAATAAGTGTATAATTTAGTATGTAATGTTATGTTATCAATATTATTTTATATCTATAAATAGTTGACTATAAGCTATATATTATTTTTATATTCAAAATAATTTTTATGCATGTAATTTGTCATTATCGCCGAAAATGTCCATGCTCACCTAACCTAATAAGTACTTAAAATTGTATTTTATAAATCTAAAATCATAATAATATCTTAAAAAGTAAGGTAACTACTGACTGTATATTGTATATATTTTTATCTACACACAGTATCGTTATTAATTACATACCTACTTTACAGATAATGTAATAATATCAATCTATGTACCTATGTGTTTTAATGAGTATCTGTATAACATATTCGTGACAGATAAATTATCGACGTATTCACAGATTATAGAATTCATTCAATTTGATTAAAATTTAGTACACTTGTCCGATTGATCAAATACTCTTTATCAGTTTTAAATGTTGTTATTTTCTGCGTACTCGTGATATCCTCACTAGAAAATCGATTTATAAGACAAGTATGAAGTGTTTACACAACTGTAGATAAATAATGACCATAACAAAAAAAAAAAAAATACACTCTTTTCTCTCTCCGATTACTATACCTAGCTGTTAATTATAATTTACAATAATACAAAGAAAAAACCTGAAAGTTCCACAAAATATAAAATTATAAAACCTTTCATGAAATATTTCAATAAACATAAAAAAAAACTTTTTGAATTCATATTACTATGATTTTATGAACCTAATTATTTTAGTTTAATGAAACGTAAAATATAAACTACTGGTAAGTTACCCAATATAAATTAAACCATTACAATGTTATGCTAACAAACAAATATCTGATATTTGAATTTTTTATTAAAAATACCGGTTTATGATATAATTAGATCAAGTAGAATCATTGAAAAATGGCAATCATTCTTTATAATATAATATTTTAGTATATAGGTACTATATTGTTTCTTATTACTGTAGTGGTTTTGACAATTACTCATTAAGTCAGCTAAATTTTTAAATTAAGAAATACTATTTTTTTATTTTTTGTAAAAAAAAAATTTAATATTATTTAAGAATAAAACACAATTATGTCTCATGTTATTGCAATATGGATTCTAAATCATAAACAGTGTCAATTTTTTAAAAATATATAAATTAAAAACAATGATACTTGGCTTTTCATCAATACAGAAAAAAATTATATTTTTTAAATTGTTTTTATGGAATATTTTAAATTTCATTTTATACGTAAATAGTTAATATTTATAGCATCAACATCGAAATTACATTCCTTGGTTCGTCGCTCTGGCAAGTTATAATATTTATCGATACGACGGCGTATGTGTGCGTAAAAATAAATCAATAAATTTTTTTAAGCTTACTAACACGTACAATACCTACATATTATATTATAATAAAGGTATATTAACATAATATTATTATATTACTTTATATACCTACGAACAAGTTTTATCCGCACATACTCATGTAGAAAATATTACGGATGTTCTTGTATCGTGTAGTCAACTTTCCGTACGCATTATATTATAGATAATCGTACAATAAAATTTCAACCAAGGACACGAATTTTACCAGAAATATTATTCTAAGGTATATATCATATTGAGTGATAACATTTTAAATAAAATCATAAGTCTTTCGTAGCCTTGTCCAACATACTCTTGTCGATTTGCGAATAGTAAATACCAATACTTATGTTATCAGAGTATTTTCCCGTGTTGATATATCTATATTGAGCAAGAAAATTATAATAGTTATACTTAATATTTTGTTTCGTATAATAGGAAAAAATTAATTTGCAGGTCGAGAAAGAATTCAAAGACATAGGGAGGAAAATGTAATTTTGACGACTACATATTATTTATTTACCTAGTACTACCTATAGTATTTACCTATTTTGTCTTAACGCTCGAATCGGTCCTATAGTACCTACATAGTTTATTGTATATTATATCTGAGTCCTACACGTTATATTACTCAGAAATACACACTCGATACTTTTCGATTCCGTCCAAGTTATTATTTATTAATAAATTGGCACACACACAGCAGTTAGTTCGACATTCACCAGTGAAAAATAAAAAAAAAAAATAAAAAAATAAAATAAAATAAATTAATAATAAAATACCAGTGAACTCTAATAGATATACAATTATAAACAGCCCCATTTTTGCGAAATAAAATACTATTTTAAACATGTCAATAATTATTCTAGATATTTTATAAGCCAAACGTGTATTTTTCTTAATACAAAACCTCTTTCACAGGTATGCTCAATCCCTTAGCTATGAAAAATGTATCCATAAAGAATAGAAATCGTTCCCTAACTAATTAATACATAGCCATAGCCAGAAAAATATACTTCTTTTTTTTTTTTTTTTGGGGGGGGGGGGGGGGGGGGGGGTTAGAGTATAAATTTGTTATATTATGTAATAAAATATGTAATTATAAAAATATTATTTAAATTTTAACTATTTAATCTTATTTCTAAAAATAATTAGGGGGTCTGAACCCTAAACCCCCCTGGCTACAGCCTTATTGAATTAATATAGTAATAAAGTTCCCTAGACCACGTTACAGTCGTTTTTAACTAAAACTGTGTTAAGAATTAAATTCCTGTACAGTAAAAATACAGAAGTATACTTGTGTCATGTAATATCCACGATTATCTATTATCGTTTGCTATTGGCTAGTATCGTGTAGAAATATAGTAAAATAGTAATAGAAAATACATAATTATAATTTTTTTTAAACCTAATATTTGGTAATTAAGTACGTTAGTATATTTTAAGTCTACAAACACATTTATATTGTAGTAACTTATGAGTAACTATATAAAATAATGTATACATATTATGTAGGTACACTTATGTAACATTATAAATATAATAACCACTTATATAATATATATGCTACCTCGACCCCCAAGTCGTAACTCTTAACAATATAACTACATGGGTTTTGCGATAACCGACTGATCGCGCGGCGGCTGGTGCCGGTGCACAGCCTATACAGTCACAGTGCAATAATGCATTTATCTGCAGCGTGGTGCAGCAGGGCGCGGTGCATCGGGGAGCGCGCGCGTCAAGTCAGACCAAAATAGATCGGTACCGATTTAACGTCGATTCTCGATCGCACGCAATCATTCTTTTATTTTCGTCTTTATCCGCCAATCCTCCCCTCTATCCGTCGCTTTTTTATCGGTGGATTTTTTCTCCTGTCTTTCCTTTTCTTTTCTTTCTTTTGCCTTTTTTTTTCCACTATAGAGCATATGACGACGATTTGAACATGAGGTGTTTGTCGGCGCATCTGCACCGTCGCCATCGACGTATGCCAAACGACGACGCAACGATTTATTTATTTATTTTTTTTATTTATATTCTTTTCTTTCTCTTCTCTTCTCCACTCTAGTCTGTTTTCCGTCAAAAGTCAATGAACGCAAAAACGTTGCCCGTGGTAATGCGCTTGTAGCCTGCGTGCAGTTAACACAAGTACGCGCAGCGCATTTGCATGCACTCGTCGAATACTTATGCACCACCAGATCGTATTTTAGCAATCTTACCTCTCATCGGGTTTTTTTCGCGTTTTTATTTACTAATACTATATACGAAATACGATATGAAAATATAAAAGAAATGTTTTCTGGCTACAGACATGATTTAAAATATTATATTGATTATTGATTAGCCATAGCCCATAGGCTTTTGGTAAGGTGATGTTAATTATAACTATTGGAAAAATGCTGTGTATAGCACTGTATATGCAGTAATATCAAAACTATTAGCGTTAATAACATTATAAAAACACGTATTCAGCTATTTCTAAATGTTAATATAATATAGATAGGCCACTTATATTTATACTTATTTTTACTTATATTTCATATAGTAATTACCTAGGTAAATTTATTTGAAAGTCTTTTATGATGAGATGTGGTGTTAAATCTGTATCAATAAACATTAAACAACCGTGGCTGCAGGTTGCTGCAATTTAAGTGAACAACAATTTCATACAATATTTTATATATTGTTTAGTTATACAAGCTTTTATTTTTTAACGATATTTATTTTGTGCTTTTAATTTACATAATAAACACTACTAATTTACAAAAAACTTAGTATAAGTTTGACATGTGAAGTGGTCCAGAAGATCCAGCTGCAAGGGCACAACATATTAAGTAGGTATATAGAATGATAATAATCCAAAAACTATTTTGGAACTTAAACTTATGTTTTGTACTTATATATGAAAAGTAATTATTTCATAATTTATTTTATTTAGATACGTAGAAATTTCACAACGCATTTTTCTTATCAACATAATATATCCAATTTCCTTCAATTTAGTAGAAAGTTATGAACTATTAAACGTATCTGAGTGAATTAAGAACAGAAAAATAAATATAATTCACCTATAATATATTATATTAAATAAGGATAACACTGTAGATAATTGGTTGTATTTTCTATGGACTAATATTGTCAATAACAAAATAGTTATAGGTACTTGAAAAAACAAACATTTTTTTTTTGAGAAAGACTAAAATAGAATCTTTGCATATCCTGAATTCAATTTTTGGTATTATAATATACATCACGCAGCTACTTAAGTTTTAATAGCCAATGGGAACTATCTATAGATTTCTTATTTAAACGTCTCAAAATTAATTACGTGTAAATTCATATTTTGCACTAAGTTATTATTTATATTATATTTGTACATTGAAGTCTATTCACACATTCAATAAATTTAATAGTAATCGTAATTTAATATAATGTCTCTCCAACCGATGGAAAAAATACTTTTAAGATTGACCAAAAAATATTGTTAAAATTTGAACTTATAAAAAATTAACATGGATTTAAGCTCAATGTTTTTTTTTATTGTTCTGAAAAGAAATATTATCATTAAATTTTCCAATGTTAAGTCGTACGTAACATTTTCATCAATTTTAATTAGTTTTAAAAATATGAAATTTAAAATGTTTATAAATATCTTAACCAGAATCAAAGTATTTTTGAAAGTATAACATGCATAAAAAATACTATTATAAAAATAGTTGGTATAAACATTTTAATAGGAACTAATAAAATAATAATTATTAAAGAAATTTGCTTGAAATTAGTGTTGTGTAAATATTTCGATTTTCTATAACGTTTATAAAAATTTTCCTGATTGTTAAGATAATTATTGGAATTTTTACATTCTACTCTCTTTCCTCTCTGAAGGAATAACTGGATCCCAAGATTAGGTTAAAAGAATAAAAACAAACTTTTTTATTGCAAATTCAACACATGTCATATAATTTATCGTTACGCTAAGAGTCTAAAATTAAAAATATTTAGCATCTAGTTATTAAAAATAGTAAATAATAAATACAAGATACAATTTTACACGTAGTACTTCAAATATCGTTTATCCCTGCAAGTGACTACAATAATCCTTTCTGATTTTATTTAATCTATGTTGGTAATAATTTGACCTTATAACGTTGATTTTACTAGTGGGTTGTGTTCATTTAGTTTTCAAAACTCATAGAGCTTCAGATATTGTAATGTTTGTGCCGCGAGGGTACATTTTTGATTATGTTAGTATACCAGACAAGTTATTTGTTATACTAAACTTTTAGATAAGTAACTCTTGTCGTCTATGAATTATATTTCACCGTTGAAATATTGTGACATAATATGGAGGGCTTTCGTTGGCCTATCCCGTGGTGAGTATTTCAATATTCTTCCCTATAATAATTTATTTGTACACTCCTAATCTATTAAATCTATTAGACCTTGAAAATAATAATCAGGCACGTGTCATTTTACTATCAATAATTGTAACGCTACCTCATCTCTCTCATCCAACCAAAATAAATCCCATTATTTGAGTAGAACATTTAATAAAGATTACATAATCCTAATACAATATTAAGATTTTTATTAATAATATTATTTCACGTTAAGTTTAATTATAAAAACATAAATTTAGTTACAATATCATAACGTAATTTTTTTTTTTTTTTTGATATTACTACATAGCCGTTAATATATTCTTATTTTTTTGGTTCATATACAGAATAGTATACATCAAAATAATAACATAATAATTAATAAGTACAATTACATATAACATAATATACTATATTATCAGCATTAAATATAATAATTAGATTAGATATACAATAAAAATTTAAATTAGATATAAGAATAATTACGAAGTTGGTAAATTCAAAATAAACAGCAAATATTTACAAATAAAAGAAGTCAAGTGCGAATTCATTTTCAACCCTCAAAATGTTATTAAAAGATTGTATTATACTCATAATTAGTATGGTGATGTTTGGTATAAAACGTAGGACATTTTCGTTAGTAATATTGAGGAACAGTGAAAGAAATACGTTTTCAAAGAGAAGAACAAGTAATTTTACCACTATTTAATTTAGAGAGGAAGGATGTGTCAGCTTTTTTACTACAAGTATATAATAAATTAAGGATATTTAGAATATAATTTATATTGTAGTAGCTTTTATTATTTGATATTTTTTTAAAAGCTATGAGGCAAACAAATCTCCTTGTACCTTTTCAATTTTTTTAGAATGAATATCATACGATAGACCGGTATTCCAATATTGAACTGACCAGAGAACAGTATAGGGTATTTAAACAATAAATATCAGTAAAAGATGAAGTAGTTATAATTAAATCTTGAATCTTAGAGTTTTATAACTTTTAAACAGATTTGGTTAACGGGAGTGGAAAATAAGAGGTCATATTGGAATGTAATTCCAAGATCACGAATAGTAGTACTATTTGGTAATAGAATATATTATTAATTATATAGTTAAAGTTGATTTTATTTATTTATTTTTATTATTGAAATAATTTTGATATTTTTTTCAGATTAACGGTGTACAATAAAAAAATAATACATACTCGTATATTATAAAAACATACAACAATTATTTAAACTTTAAAGGCTCAACAAAACGCATAAAGACGTAATATTCACTTAATAAATAATGTTTTGCTAATATTTTTTTTAATAATATGCTCTGCACATTTAATATTGTTATAATTCTAATGAGTATTTGTTTAATTTTATTTTATAACAGCCTACGTTTACACAATAAAACTAATGGTCACATAATGACAAGGCTGGGCATTAACGAGTTAATAAGTTAAAGTTAAGTTAAAAAGTTAAGTTACTTTTAACTAAGTTAATTAACGAGTTACTTTTTTTTTTAGAAGTAACTTCTAACTTAACGAGTTACATTTTTTCCGAAGTTATTCAGTAACTAGCGAGTTAATTAATTTTATTGGTACGGTAAGTTAATTTTTTTCCTAAACCACAGATTTAAAAGAAATTCAATTTTGTACAAATTAATTTTATAAAAAAAAAAAAATCTGAAATTTTAAATATATTAATTAATAATTATTAGACAATAATTTATAAAAATAATTATCATATGACATAATATTGCATATTCACAGAAAATATTATATAACTATAAAGTTAATTATAAACGGAAATTTTATAGGGGTAACCTCTTCATTAATATGTTATTTGTTAGCTTAAAAAAAGGTAGGCAGGTATAATTATTAATTTTATACTAAAAAAAAAAGTAACTTATTTTTAACTAAGTTAAGTTACTTTTATTTTCTAATTAACTTGTAACTTTTGCAAGTTAAAAAAAAAATAGAATTAACTTTTAACTTTAAACTTAACTTACTATTTTCTATATTAACTTAACTTAACGAGTTAAAAAAAATAGTTAACTTGCCCAGCCTTGCATAATGAGCAGTGAACACACTAATAATCAAAAAGGTAATCAGATTTATACATGAAATACAATGAAACTATTATTTAGAAACATTGAAATTATAACTCACCATAGCTTATACTTAAATCAACAAAGAAATAACAAGCTATAGGTAATGGAAATTGTTTTTTTTTTAGATATTGTCTTTCTAAAAAAGAATATTTATTATTATTTCATAACACTATTACGGAACTAAATTTATGTCGTTTACAATACTAACTACTAAATACGATATTTTAATAGCATGCAAGTTTAAAATATTTCTGCAGGTTAAAAAACTAATATAAATTTAAATTTTACTGTGGGCTGAAAACTTAATAAATTAAATCAATATTTAACTATAATTTATAACAGTTAACAAATTAAGTTGTATATACCTAATTCATACTCACCTAAAATAATAGACAGCTTATAAAAATATTCTGCATATTATACTAATTTATGTTGCAAAATATAATATAAATTTATATCTGATTCTTAAGATGATTAAACCTTAAGCTAAAAACAAACTTAATCATTGGACAACATTATACCATATATATATTATATATGTATATATATATACTAAAATTCAATATAATTTAATGTCAAAAAAAAAATTAAAAATTGTTAAACAATCATTCAAAATACAAATTTTCACTTAACACAAAAGTATAATTATTCTGATACTAAAGAAGTTTTAGTTTCAACACTACGATGTCGAGATTTCAGTTAATGTATTCTGTTTAACATTAGTAATTAATTCACTATGGTGTATTTATATTAAAGCATATGATATAGGTATATTGGATTTATTATTTACAAACGTAGTTATATATAATATATTTGGAACTTCAATGCGTTTCAAAAAGTAAAATCGCGTGACTTAAACCCGTCTAAACATTCATGAAATCATCTAATCAAAATTGGAGTTAAATTATTGGAATGTAATAATAATAAAACTACTGACGTATATTACTACAGTTGTTATATTATGAACATCAAAAATTGTGCGTGTACAATATTGGGGTATGTTCTATATATTATTAGAAATTATATGTATTATACATAAAAAAAGCTTTTATATATACTGTCGGTGTTAACATTTTTAACTCAAAATCCAAAAAGTTATAGGTAGCGAAAAAATGAAAAAGATTTTCGTTTACAGGTAGATACGAATACGATATTATGGCGTTACCTATATAAACCTATGTCATAGTACAACGGCTTTGATATTTTTGGTATAATAATAAAATATTATTAAAAAAAATATTCGACTGTTACAATAACACAGTAGGAAGGTAGGTAGTCAATAATGACGTACAGATCTAATATTATTATGATACAAAAATATAACACATCAATCGTAATAAGTTATAAAACATATGCAAGTTATCTACGATCGAGCTTCTGTCACCACGATTCATGAACTATACTCTACAAGAATTTAAAAATAAGTATACGCCGTTGCACTCTATCTATAATGTTGTTGTCGTAATCCAAATCATCAACTGTTAAAAAACGCATACACGCACATACATGCAAATATACACATATGCACATACACACACACACATATATATATAGACGATTCTCGAGCCGACCCTCTCGACTCAGGCAGGCGACAATGGTTTAATACGTGCAGTGGTGGGGTGGCGTAACATCAACATTTTGGCCCGGGAACGAAATTTTTAATGAGCCACCCCCCTCCCACCACTATAGGTTCGTGCCGGACAGTCTTAAGGAAATCGGAGCGAACATTTTTGTTATTGGACCTAATTGCTTATGCAATTTTATAGTTCTATGTATATTGATAAATAGTAACAGATGCTGAGCGTTATTAACTGTATTCACTACCGCTAACGTCTGATCGTCTTACCCCTCCTCGTTGAATATGCATATTTTCACCGAGCCGAATTTCCCTTTTCAATAAATCCAAACATTTTTCTTGGATATAAAAATATCTGAACACTGGGCATTTTTAACTCCGGATAATTCAGGGGGTAGAAAAATGAATTTATCAAATATTCGTTCTTCTAACAAATATATATATACTACAATTGTTTGAGGTTTATTAATTTTAATCTCGACATTGGTAGGCACGAAAACAATTATTTTGCGTATAGTGTATACATCGATGTGTGTGTACAAGTTGTCAAAACAATTTTATGAGTCCATATCATTTTTATCATTGGAGAGTTGACTGAAATATTTCAAAAACACAATCGCCAAACCTATGTACCTATTATAGTAAGAGATGTGTCGCATATCGCATTTGCCTCAGAAGACACTGTATGCCTGTATAATATATAAAGCCCATTATATGTACATCTTATGTAAAATACATAAAGGCTAGAGATCGAGCATGAAAAAAGTTTTTGATGTAACAAAAACAAAACTACCAAAGTTTTTACGGAAATACCGTGTGTTTATTTTTGTCATCGGCTTTTAAAATTTTGTACAGTATACATACCTCTACTTTTTTAAATGTAAATACGCATATTTTTAGTACTTGCAAACTACAGTTGTAAAATGTTACAATACTGTGGTTGCTAAATTTAATAAAAATAGTCGTCCAGTGAAATTTTTTCAAAATGTGTATACTAGCAGCACTTTGCATATAGTTCAGTTGTTTGTGTAATTTTTTATTACACGTGAAACGCTTCTGAACAAAATCAAAGAGCTGGATTAAATCTGTGTATTTCATAAATAATATTAAAAATGATTTGATTCCATACGATTTTTTACTGCAGTTAGCCAATAGGTACATCTATGTAAAATATGTAATGAAAAAAAAAATTAATCGTAATTAATCCTTTGTTCAATAATTTAATAAATAATCCAGTAAATGTACTTAATATACTATAGACTAATGTGTATATGTTTTTTTATAATATTAAAATATTAGGTTCATATGATTAACACTGAATTAAATCGCGGAAGCACACTACAGTTATGATAAATATATGAAAATTTAATATGTGTTATACTTAACAGTGCAAGTATATTATTTTTACCACATAGTAATATAAAATATCACCAACATCAATTGATATGGCCAATATATTTTTGTTTTATTAATAAATGTCACTTTAACTTTTGGAAGAATTCTACTTTTTATTCAATCAATTTTAATCGAATAATTTGCATGCACGCATATTAATTTTTCATTCGAACCATACTGCAAAACGTTTAGGTACCGTTGAGAATAAAATATACCGTTATTTTGGAAACTCTTCGATGCTTAATAATTAATATTTTGACTGCAAGGTCAGTAAAAAAAAAGGTTTACTCAGGTATGTCGATTTGTTATGATACGTAGTTGGTATAGAAAATAATATATTTGATATGAAAAAGTATAATATTTTTCTCGCACGGTAGTGTACATCGGTATTATATTTTATTGTTATTGAATTTTTTTTTTTGAATTTGAATATACAATGTCATGTTTCAGTTAAGTCCGCTGATGTGTAAGAACATCGTATTTTTATTGTACGTATCGTATTTTCTTTCATTTTGTATACTTACGCATGTATTATAAAATAAACGAAAATAAATAAATCACAAACTCGTTTTGGCCAGTACTCAGTAGGTATATAGATCAAACATTATAATACATGTTCTGTATAACATATTATTATACGGATATTTTTGCTACATACGTAGTTGTACACTTTTGTGGAAAAATAAAATAAAACTTGTATTAAATATGTATTTCTTTTGAAGAAACGAAAGAGATACTACGTCTTTATTATATTTTATTTTCGTCCATTGTTATAAAAAACATCTCGTGAATTGGTTCCTACTTTGTTGATATTTATTAATATTATTGTGTTCGTAAACAGGCAATACTTACGTCCTACGTATCGTTAATCGAGTGCGTTTTCAGCCGTCGAATATTTATTGACTATCTAATCTACAATAATATATATTATGCAAATTTTTATCGTTATATTTACATTTGGAATCAACATATTATTATGTACACTATCACTAGAATTTCTCGCACCAAAATCCCCTAAAAATCCAAGTATCGATTGAGTTGGTATTTACATATTACAAGTGGATTTCAAAACATACCTGAGAAATTCAATAAAAACATAATTTTTAATGTTATAATAACTTTGTAATAATATAATAACTAGGTATATTACTCATACTCGTTTATTTGTGCAATTTAATGTATTATGTAAACAGGCTCAATGACTGAAGAAGAGGCAATGTTTAAATATATATATTTTAAACGTATTGTTAATATACAAAATATAACGAACAAATGTTTCTACTGAATTAGCTAATGTATACGCACACCTGTATCTTTTTTAAATCAGTGCAATGTGTAGGATGCAACAATGGATGAATTAATATAATATATAAATGTGTGTCTAAATTCTGAAATATATCTGTGGTCACTGAATTATTATACTCGCAAGACTACTAGAAATTGGGCATAAATAATTTTTTGTGCAATTTCACGTGGGCAAACTGGAATCTTATTTTAATTCCCGGAGTTTTATATAGTCAAATTTATGGCAATTGGCAGTTAATCATGTTGAAAACAAAAAAAGAAACCTCTTTTATAACTTTATACGTGTTTTGTAATAACATTTTACAAACTATAATATTGTAAATCGTAATGTTCTTACTTTTTATAGGCGCATATGTGCAGTGGAGTTTTAATAGTTCTACACAAATTAATAAAATATTGTTATGAATTCTATTACATAAATTGTTTCATATGAAAATATTTTGTATACAATTATACAAAACGAGGTGATAAAATCATATTTAATAATTTAATAAAATAATATAAATCTTAGATGTGTAATTAAAATAATGTTGTATACCATAATTAATACGATGTTTCATCATAATTAAATTATTTATATCTAAAACTTAACTCTTATTAATCGCATAAAATCAAAATCTCATTCCTGTAATATTACATTTAATTTATTAGAATATTACTATACATTGTACCTACTATTAAAGTTAAAACAATATTCTCTGTGCATTTGGAATCGACCGTCGTAATGTTAAAAACGATGAATTCAAAACATATTGCATTATTACGTTTTGTGCATCGTTATGAATTGAAAAACATTTATCATACACCATATAGAATAGTTTACGAACATAAATTACGTTGTGTCACACGAAGACCTTCGTTGTTATAGTTTATTGCACACACAAAAAAAGAACAATTTGTTTAAAAACTGACCTAACCTAATATGAATGGCAAATACTGCAATAACTATGAAAATAACTTTCGTATTTTAATTTTAAATAATTTACGTGATTACTGCATATAGTTATAAAGGTTTTAATATTGATAGTGTATTTAATTAATGTTTTAATTGTAAATTTTAGATTAAAAAGTGTGTAAACTACAATATAATTTATTTTACAGATATGTCAAAACTAAAATCGAAAAAATACATTTCTATGATTTGGTTGATTAAATATATAATTTCTAATACTTAAAAAAAAATAATAATAATAAACTGAAAATAATCATTTATAATACTTATTAGTAGGTATCATGTTTCCCAATTACCCACGTAAATAATTTATGTATTATTTCATCTATTTCATAATAACATCTTTATTTAAATCAGTTAAACAAAATGTTTTTTTTTTTTTGTAATTTCAAATATGAAACAATATATAAGTGTGTATTAATGATGATTAAACATATTGCCTACAATATAGTATACTTTATTATATACCTATTATACCTTAATATAATTTTTATACCTATAAGAATGTGAATTAAAAAAAAATATTTTAAAAGTTGAATTAACAAAATGCAATAATACATAAATTAAAAATATTTTGTCATTATATATTTATAAAAAAAAACTAATTATTTTTATCACACATATAGTTAAATTACAGTTTCGATTTATTATAAATAAAATAAAAATTATTATTGTTTGTTATCTATAATTTTTATACAAATTTCACGATAAAATTTTTATTTTAAAAATATCATACGTACATAAATTAAAATACATTTATTTAAATTTACTATTTATATGCATTGATTATTATATTTTCTTAGATAGGTGTATTGTGTATATATTATATTATATATTATATATATATATATATATATTTTTTTTTTTTTGTATAAAATAAGTACCTATATTATTGATCTCTCATATGGTTTACTTCAATTAATTAAATTATAATTTAAACTGAACTATTTAAAATATTTACTAATAAAACAATTACACTTCGTTTAAAATATTATATTTAGTAAATTAAAATTAAAACTGATTTAAATATCGGCATTGTTCTATGCTCGAGTAAATAGGTATACGTATTTTAGATAATCTTTCTTCTAAATATCAGAGATAAAATTAAAAATTCAAATATGTACACGATACACGATAATATTATCCTAAATCATATATTATAATGTGAACATAATACACTGAGTAGTTAAATTATCAGCTTTTGAATAAATTAATGTTAAAATTATCGAAAATATTTTCATCTTACTAATGAGTGTACTTTATAGGGTCACGAAATGTATTTGGTACAGTTCAAGATAGATCTCTATAAAATTTGAATTGTAGAGAGATAAAGATTTTGAAATATACACCATAGTCAAGCTCATCTTAACCGGTTTACATAAAACTAACAGAAAACAGGATTATCTGCTTTTTTAACAATTCAAAATAAACATCTGGTCAAAAGAATTTCATTTTACGTTTTATCAATTTTTGCCAAAAATTAAGAACGTTTTCTCTCTGTACTTCAATTTAATCTACCCACACGGTTCACATTACATATGATATACATCTATAAGACTCAACGATTTTGAATAAATTAAAATCATTGCAATATTTTTACAAACATATAAAATAAATAATAATAAACGTAAAAATTAATTAAGTAAATATTAGTAATTCGATAAAATCGTGATATTTTCTTCTTGTTAAAAGGTTAATATAAATAATTTACGAATAGTTGAAATACTTTCGTTAAGTAAAATTTGTATTGAAGAAGAAAAAAATATTTTTCAAAAAAATGCATTTCAACTTATTAACTTATCCACATTTACCGCAGTAGCAGCTGGCTAAATAGTATGTAACATAGCAATTGCGTAGGTAATAATATAAAGGCAGCTCACACAACATAAAAGTCATTGATTAATAAAAAATAAAAAAAAAATTCAGCCCACAGTGATTATAATATTAATAATAAGGATAAATAAATAAAAAATAATATCAATTCATCATAAATACCTTCATTATAATGTTCGAGATAAATGGTTTCGTGCAAAAAATAAATGTTGAATAAATGTAAAAAAAACCAAAAATAACAAACACTAAGCACGCGCGCGCACACACACACTCTCTCTCATCACACACTCATACACAAACCAAATCAAAAACAAAATACAAATAGGTACGTACTGCGGTGTGTTGAGTCTATTTATACGATGTAATATATTATTATGATTATAAGTATAAAAAATATATATTTTTTTTTATTTTTATACGCGTGTCGTTAATACTGTTGTACGCGCGTCGGAAACGAGTAAAATTTAAAAAACTAGGCGGAAAAGCGCGGGAAAACGGAAAAAAAAAATAAAAAAAAAAAATTTCCGACGCGAAAATCGTAGTCGAACGCGAACCTCTGGAATACCTCCGAGCGGGCGACAGATACGCGTGTACGTCGCAAACGATAAAAAAAAAAAAAAAACCGCGACGAAGACGACGACGACGAAATCCGGGATCGGGGGACACGTGATACGGACCAACACACGGCGGACTGAAGTGAAAATTGTTGCGCGCAGTGGCGGCGGCGGCGGCGACGGCGACGGCGATGCGATACGGATTCGCGCGGTGCGAAAAAAATCGCCCCTCCCCGCTCCCCACCAACCGCGATCGCGTCGAACGCGCGGGGTAGGGGACGACACGGCGGCGACAGGTATATTATTATAATGCATTTGTTATTAAAATAAACACAATATTATAATATGCGAGACCTAACCCGTCGGTTATCGTAAGCTCGACCCTATCGGAAATTTTTTTTTTTTTGTTTTCGCGGGGGGGAGGTTCTGCAGGAAAGGGTTGAGCGCGCGAGAGCTTTGGCGTTTATTATTACAATATATAGTCATTACAATATTATTATTATCATTACAATAATATTATATAACGACTCGTCCGTCGTTACTCACCTCTCTCTCTCTTTCTGGTCGCTCAGCAGCAAACGTCTCGACGTCTCGACGTTGTCGTGGTGGCGGCGTCGGCGCCGACCGGTAGACGCCGAACGACTGTCGTCCCCTGCGGGACTCGCGCGCCCGTCGTCTGTGGCTGCTCCCGCGGAGGAGACTCGGAGGCGGCGGCGGCGTCGTCGTTCTTCGCGGGGCCGGTTTGTTACGCGCTGTACCGCGACGACGACGACGACGACGGTGACTGAGACGACGACGGTCGGAGCGCGAGACGTGTTGCCATGCGGAACGTTGACGGGACACTATAATATTATTACTATTACTATTAAAATAATAATAATAATAATAATACGGTACCGCGCGTACTATACCGCGGTAGAGGTGCGTCGTAGTACCGCGACGATTACGGCGGGCGCGTGGTGTCTGTCCGCGTGTGTACGTCACCGCGGCGAGACGACGTCGCGAGCGTCCGTGACGTCACCGTTTGCCGGGGGGGTATATCGATCGGACCCGACTTTACGTCATAGCCGAGACTGCGGCTCGGTCGTCGTACGACGACGACGACGACGACGACGACGATAATAATAAATATATAATATTATATGATATTCCGGCCCGTAGTAACGGTCCGACGGCACGTCATCGACGACGCCATCGATGCCCCCCCACGTCCGACGGGGTCGTCGAGTCGCGGAGGGTTTAATCACGTTGAGTGGGGTAGGTTTTTTCGCGTGCACGAAATCGCGAGACGCGCCGCCGTTATCGGCAGCGGGGGAGCCGACGATCGTTCGAAAAAACCGCGACTAGCCGAGCACCTATAAAGTATATATTATTACTATATATAGTTACCTACAATCATTTTGTTATCGATAATGATTCCGCCACAGCATTTACTGTTTAATAATATATATATATATATATATATAATACGTGTCTGCGCGTATCGTCGTAATCACAACGGTATATATATACCTGCAATAATAACGTCTAAGTTCACTTTCGAGTTTAACCGTATACGCGTTTATTATATTACCCGGCAGTAGTCTGTATATACGTATATACGCGCCTGATTTATTACACATCAAATCGTAATTCAACGGCGAGAAATCATCGACAAAGCGCGGTAGATGGGAATATTATTTATACTCGCGCACACACAAACAAATATAATACATATATATATATATATTATATTATAGTATGATATAATAATATGATAATATTTTAGTATTATATTATAGTGCCACCTGCGATAAAAAAGGGTCTTACCTAGCACCCTTTCGCAGACACCTGTACCTATATATAATATACCACTCGCTGACCGCGGCAGTGAAATGGCGAATGATGGCCTCTATCAAAACGCGACGGCGACTACGAATAAAAAAACACCCTACACTTATCATCTTAATAATATTATTTAATATTATATATTGCACGCGGCGGGGGCGGTGTAACGAAAAAATATAAATAAACTATTTTATTATTATACACACCTATTGTACGTAGTTGCCCGACAATGTAGAAAATGTGAGCTTTTACTGCTGACTCGAAAGTTTGCGAAAGAAATATAAAAATACCTAACCAATTATACGAAGTTAGTTTTGTGACTCGTTTATTATCATTATATTTTTATGCGATTTATGTTTTGACGTGCAAAAATAGAGTACCTATCGAGAACTATCGTTGACGTACAGTCAATCCCGGGTTAAGGAGTGCCAAGAGGGCACGGTCCAGGGGCCCATTGATTTTGTGGGCCCATCTTTATTTGTAAAATATATATTTTATATTATATGAAGAAAATGATATTTTGAAATTGATCGATTTCAATGAAATTATTCAACAATTTGCAAAAGAAAAAGAAAAGAAAAAAATTTATATTATTATTATTATTAACAAATACAGTGTTATATATATATACATACTAGCTGACCCAGCAAACGTTGTTTTACTATATTAATTATATCACCGCCCGTAACTTCGTTTGCGTAGAATTTGAATCATACATCATATAATATAATATCATTAAATCATATTGAAAATAAGTAAAAATTAATTTATTTGGTTACTAAAATATCAAATAAATAAAATTTCCATCGTAAATCTCAAAATGTCAGCTGTTTGAGCACCTCCCAGGGTTAGAAGATAATTTTTAAAGTAGCCTATGTCCTTTCTCAGTATCTAAACTATCTATGTACCAAATTTCATTTAAATCGGTTCAGTAGCTTCGGAGCCTATTAAATACAAACAATCAAATCTTTCCTCTTTATAATATTATGTGTATGATAAATTATTAAATAACTATTAATTTATATTTTTTTTTTGTTTTGTATAACATTATACAATAATAATATACAGTCTTTAAAGTTTAAAGTGTAGCGATAAATTTTTTTGAAGTTAAAGTTGAAAGGGGGCCCACTAAGTCGATAGTGTCCTGGAGCCCAATCGATCCTTAATCTGGGCTTGCGTAAAGGTGCCCAATGCCAGCTACTGTACCAATGTAATATATTATTAATTATTATAAATCGCGACACGGTATAAACGTAATATATTAAAATTCATTTCGAATAAGTTTTGCAATGGTTGTGATTATAGGTATATTGAATAAAACTCCTTCATTAAAATTATCCGATAATTACACATCGGTGATCAGTCATCGGGCAGTGTTTAATGTCAAGAGTTAACTTACAGTCGTCAGTTTATTATTTATTATGTGTTTAGATTTTTCATCTGCAGCAAATGTGCGTTTCTATAAGCTCATAAAGTAGCCAACGAGGCAAGCGATTGACAAAACATTCAACTATATGTCATTTATAGCCTATTATATTGTAATATTTTATTCAAAGCCATCGTAAAACAAATATCTACAGCCGGGTTCGAGGTGATCATGAATCATTATGTTGCTACAAATTACAATGCTACATACATTACTGCACGTTGATTAATATAATATTTTATAGAACCGTTGTGACAAAGTTATAGATTGCTATTCACGGCGACTACTATATTGTACCAATCGGTACGTAAAACTTGAATAATAACAGTTCGTTGAACGTTGAACCTATGCAACGAGTGTTGAATAACTACAGCGTTAACATTATTATATTAAAATTAAAATAATAACCATATAGCTCGCAATCGTAGGTATCGAATATCAGGATTTATTTATGAAAAATGGATATTTGATAAAGCGAACATCGTATTGAGATATTTCGGTTAAGTAATTGAATTATACTTTTTTTTTTTTTTTTTAGTTGCAATACCTATTATAGCGTACTATTATATAATATGGTATTAATTTATCGTTAAGAGATTTCTCAGACGGTCAATGAATCGTGTCGTATATGTTTTATAAAATAAAAATCTATAATACAGGCGCGTGTCTGCAGTGATCGATCAATAGGTATAATAACTTATGAGATTATGACGCTAAACGCATAAAAAAAAAAAAAAAAATGTACCAGTTGCGCGCTCGACTTCTAACCGCGCGTGGTTCAATGCGCTCAAAGTTCACCTCATGAATTATTGGTGCTTAAAAACTAATAAAGTGTGTATTCGGCTGTATAAATATATTACATGAACAAACGAAATCCACATTTTCTACGGAATATTATAATCAAATCATAAATAATATATTGTGTACGAGACACGTTAAAAAAAAAAATAAAATAAAATCTTGTAGGACGAGCGATTACAGAAATTATGCACGTCATGTGAAAATATAAGAAATGAATTAATATCAATAATATCGCTTAAGTGTGTGTAACACGTGTAAACGGTAGATGTGAATGCATATTATTATACTGTAGAGTCGTTGAATTTATTTGCATCGGCGCATAATTTTGTAATATCTTTCCCGAAAAACCAATTGCGTCTTGATCGGGTTATTGTTACCGCCGGCGTGTGCACATATATAGGTATATATTGGGATATATCATCTGTAATAATACTCGTGTTTCCACAGATATACAAATTTGTAATTCAATTTCGCTGGTAAAAACACAATTTATACGATGTTATAAATAAATTGTCATCTATTGATGCGAGCGTGTGTATGTACAGAGTATATAGCTATATATGCATATAATTATATATATTATTATTATATACTGCGCCGTTTGCGTATAATTATATCTACTGACTTTTACTTAGCGGCGATAGCAATCTCGTGGCTTTTCATAAACAAAACCGTACGAGAACTGCATTAACGGGCCGGGCATTATGTCTGGGAAGTATTATATATAATAATAATAAGTAAACCCGTTAAGCCACCCATCCACGTTTTTTTTTTTATTTTACGATTGTGTTTATTTTTTAGAAGATTTTTTCCTTTTCCGGATATCACAATTTTTATGCCAATCTCATATACATCGAGAATACTTTACAGCTGCTCAATTTGTAGGACAATATTATGGTTAACCGGTTCCCGATGCATCGCTATATGGCACTACAAACCATAAATCAGCAATAATTGTCAAATGTTTATTTTTTTTCATGTTTTTTTTTCAATTTTTTTTTTTTTTAATAGGTTTTAAGCATATCCAAATACTACGAATATAAGTATTTCGATTAGGTATGTAGGGCATAGGTCGAGTAATGTTATTTTCGCATATCATTACGAGTACAGTGAAGTACCGTATAGGTACTATATAATAATATTATATATATTAGATATAAATTCAACAATTAATATTGTTCTATAACTATTTAGGACCAAAAACGTGTCATAGTATTTTAATACTTTCAAATTATATTATTAAAATTGTAAATAACATATTTCGCTTTAAAATCATATTATTGATGTTATTATAATAATATAGTATGTAGTATATAACTGATAATATATATACGATTTACATTTAATATAATAAATTACGAATCGATATTTTAATATGATTGTGTGGATACATTTATAAACACAGATTTGTCAGAAAAAATCATTAAAATAAATAATAGATTGAATAGATAGAATATAGATAGAATTGTTAGTTATTTATTACTAATCGTTATGGGAAAATTTTTATCTCCACTTTTCCATGAATGTAGCCTCACTGATATAGTGTGTTTGACTAATAATACAAAATAATTAGCACGGGATTAGTTCATGGATTTCCGTAGTCATCAAAATTTTTAAGCTAATTTTCAACGAGTAATTTTTAAAAAAAAAATCATGAAGAGTGTGATGTTACGAAATTCTCAGTCGAGTGAAATATTAATACTAAAAAAAAAAAACTTTTATAAATAATTAGCATATATTTGCAAGACTATTGGCTAAGTCAACATAGTAAATTTTTTCAAGAAAATGCGTTATCAAATTTACGCTTAGCTGCAGTCATCTAATTTAAAAATTAAAATTTTTACAACTCATTTCTCTAAAAATTAGCTCATAATTAGCTTAAATTCACTTTATTAATTTTAGAATTATATTAAACGGTCGTTGAAAAAATTTACATTTTTAAATATGTGGTATATTTTGGTTAATATTATGCTAAATCAATTCAGTGCTTAAATCAGGCGTGCGCTACTCGGGGACCGGGGCCCGATAAAAGTAATCCAATCAACCCTTCAAAATTTAATTTTAAAATTCAATAATTACAAAATATCTTACAGTAATTTTTAATTTGAATAAAGTAATGTTTTAAATTTAAAATATCAATGTCAAATAGAAATAAATTAGAGGTTTTTTTCAATATTCGTAGTAAAATGTGTATAACTTCATTAAGGAATGTAAACGTTCGTCAAATGAGATATTTCTGAACGTCTTGCATAATCAATGCAGGAAAACATTTGTTCGTGATAATACCTATTAAATTTATTGTACTTATTTATCAGTATGAACCAAAAAAAAAAAAAAAACAACCGAGAAGTATATACAACCCGCAATATAAATATAAATTTTGAATGTGCCCCGCAAGTTTAAAAATTGAAAAAGGCTTAGAGTTTATCAGAA
This sequence comes from Aphis gossypii, assembly GCF_020184175.1. Classification (NCBI taxonomy): domain Eukaryota; kingdom Metazoa; phylum Arthropoda; class Insecta; order Hemiptera; family Aphididae; genus Aphis; species Aphis gossypii. Next base: position 52,881,454 of record NC_065533.1, read on the forward strand.
ACTGTTTTGAGTATAAATGAATAGTTGATCAATAAATAGGTGGCTCTTAATTATTTGTCATAGTTTTTGGAGTCAATAACTTAAAGTTTCAATTTCATATTTTTATACTATAATGTAAGTAATTATAAATATGTAGTATTAGTTCTAAAAAAATAATAATAATAAATAAACTCATTGGTAAGCACATTACCTCCTTCCCAAGGCTCTGGTCATTGTAGTATAGATAATGACAACGAATGAGTAGACAAAACCAACGACTACCAAACGAACTCAATCATCCTCCAATGTTCTCATAACCTCTCTATTATCTTCCTTGATGTAAGAAAAGTAGTTGAAATGAACACAATATCAGTGGGAGAAAGAATGGCTCAAACCCCTCAATCAAACATGAAGAAATTGACAAAACCAACCATCCCTGGGCCCTGGCCCATCCCTGATAATACTTCATAAAAATAAAAGATCACTACATTAACCATATAAAAATAGGACGTACAAGACAAATCAGAATTTAACGAGAAGAGAAGAATAGAAGACCATAATATTATATTATACTATATTTTCATAATATTATATGAATTTACTATGCTAATTATTTATGTTCTTTTTATTATAATTTATTTCTATATTTTTCTATATTTTCTATATTTTTACAATAGCAATAAATCATAATTAATAATGTATTTTTTGAACATAACAATATTATGAACGTCTTGAAAAAGTTATTTATAATAGTTGATACCTCTATTAGTTCTATAAGTATCTTATTAAACTTAATTTATCTAGTATAATTATATTATCATAATAAACAAATTATTAATAATTAAGAACATTCTGTATTTTGCGTCCAATGATCTATTTAAAATAATATGTTACTATTTTACATAAATTAAAAATCGTCAAAAACACGTTTACTTCTTTTTAAAAAAAAACCTAATAAAGAGTATCTCATTATTATAAATAATATCCTTTTAAAGCTAAATCTTTAATCATAAAAATATATGTTTATTATGTCCAAGCACTTGGTAAATAAAATAATAAAAATTCTCAAATTCCCAATTTTTCATAATGATCAGTATAACTGGTATAACTGGTGAAATGAGAAATTGTGTTTTCCTTGTCAAATTTATTATACATTATTATTATTATATCGAATGTTGACTCTAAAAATAGTCATTTAAATTCATACGCTAATTGCATACCTACTAATTTATATAGTTAATAACTAATGAAAAAAAAAAAAAATTAAATAGGTATTTCACTTAAGAGGGATTAGCAAAACGTGCAATAAAATATGTGTTTTTGTAAATAATTCGTTGAAAAATATCTCAAAAATTCTTAAAATTGCTATGCAAATTATGCTAATTTCAAGTTAATTATCTATAAAGTTTTTTTTTTTATGTTCAATGAATTAGAGTGGCAGTATTTGTGAACGTCCAAACGGTGGTAGGTATATACTGGTGGCGAATTTATTTTATATCAACTTTAGATATAGTAATGATATTGATAATTACTGTCTATATTAGCATATTAATATTATATCGCTGTAGTACATTATATGATAATATGCTCACAAATATATACGGATATGCCAACAAAATGAGCCATTAGAAGGATCTATTTACATTTAACTAGCTGTATACACGTTGTATTATTTTATTACGAGTACACAGTGGTGGCAGTTGGAAATAATAATTGAAAATCCATTAATGACCACTAAATATTAGCCATGTATAATGTATATAGGTACCTACTTATTGAAAAAAATCAGAAAGTACCCTGTAGTGTATAATAGGAGTTGAGTATATCTGATAATTTTAAACAGGGTTGTTTAAACGTCTTGAACGATAAATCTTTATTCCTATTACTTTATAATAATTAATAGCTATTATAAAAATTTTGGTGGTCATCAATATTAATTCCAAATAAGTACCAAGTGGATGGTATATTATATTATTATGATCTATATTGATCTATATCAGCGCTTCTCAACTTGTTGTACACGGAAAGCTCATAGGTGGTACATGAAGAAAATCTCCCTTTATAAAAAACATAAACGTATACATTATTAATAAGTAAAAAAAAAAAGTAAAAAAATGGTCAGGTGGTATGTAAAAATTTACAAACTGTGTAGGTGGTAAGTGAATATAAAAAGTTTGAGAACCGCTGATCTATATGGATAATATCATAAATAATAATACTTCATAACCACGGTGTTACTAAAAATTGTGCTTTCTGTGCATTATTTTTTAAAAGGATAACTTAGATTTTAAAAACCTACATGCCGCATTAAATGATATGTAAATACAGTAATCGAAGCGACTACAATGCACAATAATACTTCGTGTATACACGTTACATTACGATGTGCGTTACGAGACTGTTATTTTACAGTGTTACTTTGATTTCACAACCTACATAGTAAGTATATCATACATATTAAATATTGCATGTATAAATTTTATTATTATGTAAATACAATATTACAATAAGTGAATACCGACGATTTAATGCACAATATTTATGTTTATTACATTGTACAATTCTTAGTTTTTATTTATAATATCGTCACACTGCGGCCAGTAAGTTATGCGACTATTTTAATAAGTCCTTAGTTGGATTTTACAAACCTATATACCCTCCTACATTTACAACGATATTATGTAAGTACAACAAATTCTAAGTAATGGCCGTAAAGATAAAATTTAGGTGTACTTATAAAAACCACCTAAATTGTGTAGAAATATTTGTGGTATAAACTTTCATTGTTACATAAATCTTATATAGGAATTGTTATTTATAGTATAACCAATTATAATTGTGTAAGAATTCGGGATTTTGAGGTTGTAAATATTCCAAAAATATCGACTTAGGTAAACGGTATACAACGTCCTAAATTTTTTTAGTATCCTTGATTTAAGATTGGATTACTAAAAGCAATGTGCATTAAACATCTACACCGTACCTAACGAACCAATATATAATTATCGCAGTCATAAATAAAAATTATTATAATTTAAAATCTGACAATTGATCAAAAATTTATTGCCTGCAAATAGTACTCGTATACTACAAAAATATAGAAAATTATTGAAGCTTTATTGACAACTATATGAACTGAAAAAACAACCTATTATTATTATTTACTTTTAAAAACATAATATAAGCTACCTATAAGTTTTTTTTTTTATTATTTGATGATTACAGTTGATATTGAATTTTTGCACGGGTCTATATTTTCGTGGAAAATATTATGCAGATTATATGAAATTTAAGGCAAATTTGGTGCCATAAATGAAAAAATTTAAAAACACGGTAATAATTGTTCATAAATAATATTTTGGTTTTAAATAAATCTCAACTCCGTGGGGTTTGGTTGCACAATGATATAATTATATATATATTTATATACATATATAAATGTTATAAAATGAACCCTTTGTGAGTCTCTAGTTTTTCCTCCTCTGTAAATCTCTTGAATAGTTGAGAGAAATAATCGAAAGGGCCATTGGTTTAGTTGCATTACGTTTGTCATAATACATAATATGTTAGATATAGTTTGGTGATCGTTACGACCTCATAAGTCATAACCCTAAATGTAAAGGAGTGTGATATAGAACATTTATGAAAAAAATGTAAAAAATATGATGACTTATATTGATTGGTTGTTGATTTGATTTTGTAAGTTAATGCTTTATTAAATATATCATTTTGTAATACTTAAATTATTTAAAAAAACTGCTTCTATATAATATATTATATTTTTTATTTATTAAAAAATAAATTACCTAACTATCGTTTCTCAAAAGAACTGGATATTATTAATAGGCCCCTTAACACATTTAGTTAAAAAAAAAGTTTCCTTAGACATAAAATTTGTACGCCTGTAATAATATTTATAGTAGACCTATACTTACTGCAATAATTTAAAATAATAATAATAAAATAATATTATAGGCATTATCACTGCCCATATAGGAAACAGTAATAAACGTATTTTTATTTATTTAAAACGTGTCTTAATTTATTTCATGTTCAGTAAAACTGTAAAAGGTTACTTTAATAAAGAAACTCAATATAATGAGAGTTCATAAAAAAAAATGAATAAACTCATTTTACAAAATAACACATGGGTCGTTCCTTGATTGATTTATCAATATAATTTTGCGCGTTTCCGGTCAGGTCATAAAATCGGTCCCGAAGCACGTGTATATAAGAGATTAAATGTTTGAATAAAGGGATAATTCATACTAAATTATAATATATGAACTAGGAATTTATTTATTCAATGGAAACTTTTCTGTAGTTATTTATTATTATATAGACGACCATTATTATAGAAATGTGGAACAAATAAAATGTCTTGTAAACAAACGGAATCATTAGCAATTATACTTAGGTACACACAAAGAAATTTCGGGAAATCAAATTTAAAACTTGTAAGTTTGACTGTTCTATTACTTTGACTATCTTATAGTTTATCCAAGTAGATATTAATTATAATAATGATGTAAAATTGGCCATTTTAATCATATAAAAATGCATTTTTTCTCCCATGCAGAGATTGACTTAAAAGGACTTTTTTATTTTAGATAATTTTATTTTGAATTATAAAATGCTTGTTTATTTTAATTTTTTGTTTTATAATTTATAAGATGAAAAGTAAAATTAAAGTAATATAGTTTTCCGTAACAATTAAGTCCTCAAGAACTTTAATCCAGCCAAACTCAAGACACTTTAAAGAAGACAATTCGTATTTTTGATCACGTATCGTGTGATGTCAGTACACAGTAATAATCAGCGTATGCGTAAACAACGTCATTATATCGATACGAGACGATTAAACATAATCGCGACATCGACACCATTATCGGAGGAGAGCGTGAAAAAGTTTGCTAATACAATTTTCATGGACGATAATATTTTATGGCGATGACACGCGTTAACGTGTTACCTATATACCTATGAGGAAATTATGTTAAGAACTGCAAAAAGGTAATAGTGCATCGACTTGTTACAAATTGAGCACGGAAAACTATTTTTTTTTTTTTTTTTTTACATCATTACAGGTTAAACGAAGATATATTTTATAAAAATCGTGAACGGTTATTACTTCTCATCACATTTCGTATATTTCGAAATCATGATAAATCATATTTTTCTAAATAATTGTATCATATTTATAATACATAAAAAAAAAAAAAATGAAAGTATTCATTATCCATGCGTATCGTCATTATTAATGAATAATGATAATAATATGATTTTACCATGGGTATTATTCAATTAAAATTATGTATTTATTAATTTTTTTTATCAAAAACGTCAACGACTAAAACACTGCACATATATTTAAACAAATATTAATTTATTCGTAAACGACAAACCACGTTGGTTTTTGTCATTTATTTCGTAGAGTAGGTATAGCATACAACATAAATTATTGTGCATAAAACAGTATACTATACATATACTTCAATATATTAATATGATGTTGGTTTTTAGCATAGCCTAGGTTATGGTTTTAAATTAAATGTATAGCTAGAATTTTGAACGTAATATTGATATTACGTTTGTGTGTGTGTGTGTGTGTGTGTGTGTAAAACATATATTTATTCGTTTGTCAATATATTTTTATTTTTTTAGTAGTAAAACTGCTTTGATTTTAAACTTGAGATTTTTTTCTGATAGTTATTCGTAATTTTTCTTATTGTTTTGAATTAGAAAACTTAAATTTTGTTCATATCTATATCTTATGGCATTGTTCAGGGATGGCAAATCTATGGAACGCAAAAAATTTAAATATTTTTATTACACACATATTATATGCCTATATATTTTAATTATTGGTAATTTTTGGCAAGTAGCGTTCAAATAATTTGCCACCACTGACTATAGTTGATCCAAACGGGGGATTTATTCATTTAAATTAATCAAATATTATTTAACCACATGTTAGTATGCGCTATCATGTCATAAGCTGTATAATATGTTATAATAAAAATCGATTTAACAGTAATTTTCGTTTCAAAACGATTTCAAATTTATCTACTCTTAGGCTACTAATTTTACATCTATGTTTTACAGAAGTACGCATAGGGTATACGAATTACATTCTAACATAATGATAAATGATTTATTATAGAGACTTTAATTAATTTCTAAACTCTATATGTAATATACGAGTATACGCTCAAACAATCATACTATATACGGCTTAATAGAGGAAAATAAAAACAAACCCCATCCAATAAAATAATAAAAAAAACACAAAAAATAAATGCGATATGTTAAAAAGTTGTATACCATGCACCTATATCTAGGTACCTAACTGGAATATTATTTATTTTGGTTTGGACGACCATGATCACTGCAGGATCAAAGTTAGTTTATTTATAGGTACTAACGATTAATTATTATTCAATTAGTAACTTGTACGCTTGACCGCAACAAAAACTTTAATTTTTAAAAATAAAAACGATACATTTTTATTTATGATACTTATACGAATCGAAATATCTAAATTAATTTTTTTGTGTCCATATTTTTTTTTTCGTATTTTTTTTTTCGTAAGTATACCGGTGTACAAATAAAAAGTTGAAATGTTATTGCAATTATTGGCCTATATCCTGATGAATACTTTTTAAACAATTAGGTAATTGTGTACCTCTCAGTATTTCTTCGACCTCGGGGAAGCATCGATCTTGGTAGAAAAACAAAAATAAGAACTTCAGTCGGTTTGTCGACAACGTCCTTGATAACGGATGTACATATATTAAGTAGTCGCCGTCGGTATAAATTTCGAATTACGGTTAAAACACGATGATCGTGTTTTTTAACAAAACAGAAAAACAGAGGGAATCACGACTGAATCGTCTTAATGCCCATATTATAATACTGTACGACGCAATGTTACACATATCGTAGGTATATTAATATACTGTTTTACGGACAACTATATTAATATTCGAAAGTGGCGTACTGCAATAAATTATTGATCGCGAAAGATGCAATATTTGATTTTTTTTTTCATTGAACAGACGTAAAATTGTCTCGTTAAAGTAGTATTTCTAGTTTTGGTGAACGATGTGACTTAATAAATTTAAAATGTTTTCGTAGCCAGAGTTTTTGGTTCCGTTTCAAAAATAATATCATTAAACATTAGTTAATGGATTTATGGGTTTAATAACTTTGTCGTTTTAACGCCGTGCGTGTTAACAATTCCAAAAAAAAAAAAAACACTAACGAAATAACGTCAACAGAATTATACTGCACAGATATTAAAATACAGTATAAATCAGAATTGATATCGATTCAAATCAGGTCAAAACTATCAAAAACACACATAAGGGAACAAATGTGTAGCAAATACTGTTTATCAGAGATATATGCACAAAATCAATAGCTGAAATTCGGAGTAGTACAATACGATATTGATAAACATAACTATCAGCCGGTCAAATCCTTTGGTGTTTGGTCGGTTGGAGTAGTTCAAGGGGAGGATGAAGGGTTAAATGAAATATATTGACTGTAGTGAATCGAGATAGGAAGTCCGCGAAGCGGCGACCCGTGCAAATATCAGTATATATATATAATATCAGTTATCATTATAATTATCTGAAAGTACTATAAAAAAACATAATAAGACAAATTATATTATTATCACTATAGATATCATTTTTTTTTAAATATAAGAAGATAAATTTGTTCAAATTCGTTGTAGCACGGAGGTAATTTTTTTTTATCAAAGTCAACACAGAAGAATTATGTAGTCATGAGGTTATAATTAAGACTATTATGGATTTACTTTTATAGTAAAAATTGATTTATCATAGCCATATGACAATTTGTCTGATTGATGGAGGAGTAACGGGAGATTTGTAAGTTTTTAGTATAAAATTACAATTGAAAATTTATTGTAACCGATAAAATGTTGGACGAATTTTATTTACCATTATTGTTTTTAATTACAATAAGTTGACAGTTGTGTAATTACGATGACTATTGTAAAAAATTATAGCTATAGATTTATTGTTAATTTCAATTTAACTGTTTAATGCTCTTCTAATATGAATATCAGATGGGTGATACAACAGATGCAAAAGAAATATTGACGTGGAAAAATTTAAAAATTATTAGTTTTGATATGTGAGAGTAAACGGATTTAAAACACACACCTTTTATCTGCACCTCTTCTTAATTTTTGATTTTAGACTTAACTAAAATAATGCACATCACTAAAACTGCAACAAACAGGTAATTATTATTAACGGGGTTGAGGTAAGACGGTATAGCGAACGAGTGTTATAGGTGTTATAACTTATAGCTATTGCATGACACAACGACGATTATCTCTGCAGCACGAAACCGAGGACCGCAGATCATCACGACAAACCCACAGCGTCGTAATCTGGCGGACTCGAAGACGACCTATTTTTTTCTTATTCCTCCAAAGGAATTTCGTACACTGTACACTCGTATATTACATCGAACGTTTAAGAATTATACGTAGGTAATATTCGGTTTAAATATACATTATTATGTATCTACGATGCGCACTGCACATGCATTTTTGTTCACCACACACGCGTAACATAATAATGTTATATAATTATAACATAATAATATCATATAGTACTATATAATACTAGCTGTGTGGTACATAGTGTAGCACGCACAAAATAAAGGGGTTTCAGTGTGAGTAGCTGGTTAAAAACCTAGGTCACGAATTGAATCATCTGCTGCTGCAGGCCATCGTAAGCACGTGGTAGGGGAATAAAACAAAACGCTGTCGACTCTGTAAACGTGTTCGAGATTCTTCCAGTATCGTTCCTATATTAAATATATAATATTATACATATATTATTATACATATCTATACGAATATCTTATTAATACGTATTGCGTTCAATCCGTTTAACGTGCCACATTATAGTTTTCTTATATTAGACGAATGCAATTTTCAAACAAACAAAATATGTTTTTATACACTTCGAATGACTTATAACGACGCTTCGTTTTCGCAAAAAAATAAAACGTTATTATTTATTTTACCGTATAATGATTGTTTGTGGTGTTTTAATTTTAGTTCGAACTTTGGTGCCGTTGTGTACAATCGTATAATAAACGTATATTATTAATAAATAAAAAAAAAGTTTGAACTTTGACCAGCAATTTTTTTTTTTTTTTGTATTCGGAAGAAAAACGTTTTTTCGATTATTTTGATGCAATGATATATCGTGCGGTTTCTTATTATTATAAATAATAAGCATTTAAAGTTATAACAGTCGTTCAGACGAGCGTCGTTGATTCGAGTGGTGTACTATATATATAGGTAGGTACATAATTATAATATCTGCAGGAGGTTTCGTCTTATTGTTACGCTTCATTGCTCCTATCAAAACTTAAAACGTAAATAAGAAAATATTGTTTCGGTTCAATATTCCAAGTTTACTTACGTATAACTAAACTTTAAGGAAAAATGTTTAGCACAAACAAATCGTTGCAAATAATATATTTTGATTCTGATTATACGTAGGTGCACATAACGACGCTGTTAATTCAATCGCATCGAGGTAAAAACTTTAATAATCATCATTAACTTTTGTTGAAAAAAAAAACGAACGTTTTCGTAGGTAAAATTCATTGCAGTTCGTTTGTGTACCAGCTATATACCCGTAAACGCATCGATAAAACGAATCTTAACGAACCGAGTATATTATATATGTATACATATATATTTTTTCATATACACCGCCCGACTCCCGACAATAATAATATCATACACGACGAATTCTTTTTAAGTATAATCTGTATTATTTTAACGCCGTCTGCTCTGAATCTATTACGTAGGTATTTACGTCCGAATGCGATACACATATATGTATAATTATAACACTAGGAATGTGTATAGGTACGACGTTTTACGACTGGAAATATACACGTAGGTATATATAATACTATACATGTACCTAACCTGTACGGCTACTACGCCTAATATTTTTCCGACATTTTTTCGGAGAGAGGCCTACTCATTCGAATAAAAACTGTCGTTTTTTATTCCGCTTTGACGGTTCCCGCCGAAAGAGACCCCCAACGAGCTCGCAGAACGAAATGCCTATCACGCGTATACATATTACTATTATTATTATTATACACATAGGTACGCATACCTCTCTATACGTACGCGTCGCGATCATAATAAACATACGCATATTATTATTTTATCTTATAAAATGTGTATATAGAATATATAATATTGTCGTTCTCTCTCTGTTTTCCAACGTCGTCGTCGTCGTCGTCGTCATCTCCGACTGGGCAGATTCACCGATTTTTATTTAAAAAAAAAATGTTAAAAAAACAACGTACGTTCTCTCTCCTCTCGTCCGTCCATCCGACGATTCTCTCGCCGACCGGTTGACCCACTGCCGGGGACGCGCCATCGTTTTTTAATAATAATATTATATAGGTATATACGCATTATCAGCAGCGGGCAGAAGACACGCCGGCCGTGAGACACGCACACGCGGACGGGCGCTCGACTGGTTTCCGCGGGACACATAATAATATAATACGTATTATATTATTATTATTATTATTATACATATATATATGTATATACGTATTTGTTTCGTTTTCGGCGTTCGGATTACCATAAGTGCATCGCGTACAAATCCGTGTGACAGAACAGATAATTTTTACCGTTGGTACCGAAAAAAAATAAATAAATAAATAAAGCCGTCCGACGGCGTGTGTGCTAGAGAAACGGTGAAAAAAGAAGCACGAGCGTTATATATACCTCATACGATGATATACGGTTTTATGTGTACACAATAAGTAATAACACCACGATGCTGCGTGCACGCACAATAAAATATTTGAAGAGAACACGAAAAAAAACGAGACGCTATAGATTGTTAGCCTAAGATTGTACCGGTCCTGGACGCTCCTGGAAAACGAACTGCGAAGTCGTCGAATTGGACGCTGCGGACGAGGCTTTTCTATAAACAATACGCATAATGTATATAATACCATATTATTATAATTTATAATTTTCGTCCTTTTTATCTTATCTAAACTTAAATTATTAAAAACGATAATTTTTAAAATTTAGAAACCCCTAAATCAAAAATTTAACGACTTGAGTATACAGTTAGTATACAAAGCTACTAAATTGTACGTAATCAATGAGAGCAACATAGCGTTTAATAGAGGTTTCACATACTTACTGGCATTACCGCGAAACGAAAATAGCGAATATTCAAAACGATTAAAATTTTTTATTATACAACAATACCTAAATGCTTATTAAAAAAAGTCAACCATAATAATAATAGATTTATTAATTTTTATGAATAAATAACTATTTCAAGTATGTTACGATTTATAAATGTCAATATTTTACAATTGGTTAAATTTTTTTTGTAAATTAAAATAATTAGGTACTCCATATTTTTTTAAGATATTAAAAAATAATCGAAAGGCACTTTCATATACTATTTTAAAATCATAGGTACGTATTATCAGTATTGGGTTGTAATATAACTAAAGCAAAGTGTTATTATAATGGAGTTCTATTGTAAAAAAATGTGTTCCGTATAGTATCGTTAGAATATTTTTGAGTATTTTAAATTTCTATAAATAACTTGAAGTCTGACTAAATGTTTTGGAAATTTAATTTAAAATAATAACTTAATAGTTATAGAAGAAGGTTTTAAGTTACTTCGATAATGTTTTTTTGAATTTTAATAAATTTAGTACAAAAAAATTAGAAAACGTTCGAGTAGAAATTAATATTTTACACGTGTATATCCAATATTGTCAAAATTTAAATTTTAGTCGTTCATAAAAATGTATCTACCGCTTGTCTCTAAAAACTTCTTTTTTTAATTTCCAGTAAAAAAACTTTCAAGGAACATCTTATTACATTTTTAATGTTATTTTTTATTAATATTTAAAATGTTTCTATGCATCGTGTCTTAATAAAAAACCACGCATACACCATTAAAATATATTTATCGTTCTGCTCATTATGCGGTTGAGAATTCTATGTGAAATATATAGATAATAGTAAACGTTTCAAATCAATATAATTATAGACTAATAGACTATACTATACAACTGTTTAAAGCTATACTTGGGTAATGTAAAGTCATACTACTTGATACTTAGGTATACTATATAAAGCAAAATAATAATAATCGAAAAAAACAAAGACAAAATAAAACGATTAAAATTATACTAAAAATGTCTAATGTTGCGTAATACACTACCCATATGTTTGGTATATAATGCGATTTCGTACTAATTAAAGTTCGTAAGGTTTGCACACACCGAGCGTAAATTAAAAAATCTACATTTCCACTTATAGTAGCCCAAAAAGTAGTGCATTCGTCCAACGGAAAATGGGCGTACATCAAAATATTTAAATGCCCATTATAGTGGCAGCCATAATTCATGTTTTTTTTGCCCTACAACCGTTTTCGTGTGCATACCTTAAACATTACAGATTGCCATTTATTGCAGCTTCGATACATGTGTCAATAGCCCACGGACAATCATTACTATGAGCATACATTAAACACTGCAGTTCTCCATTACTCGCGACCAATTTGCACGTGTCTCCGCCCCATAGACACCCATTTTCGTAGGCGAATTTTAGACAAAATCTAAATCACCATTTTTTGCAACATTCATGCAAACATCTTTATCCCATGCAAATCCTAATCTGTGAGCCATTTCTAAGCAATCTAAATGTCCAACGTCTACAGCTGTGGAACATACCTTAGTTGTAGGTATACAACTTACGTTCATTTTTTTTCGTCCCTTTAAGTATAGTATTAAAGTTTCACAACAAGAATGGATAACAATTTTAATTACATTATTGGTATAGTATTATACCAATACTTTTTAAATTCATTACATTCAAAATATGCTAGTTTTGATAAGGCAAACATAGTCGAATTTCAATTTCCAAACGTCCAGATTCTTTTAAAATACTTGAACTAAAAAAAAAAAACATTAAATTAATCACCATTAATTAATGATACATATAGATTATTATGATTGAAATTTACGTTAATAATGATAAGAATACTTACTTTTGAGTTATTGTTATTTATCAGCTAACTTAAAATCAAATTTATGACCACATCACATTTTATAATCTATAAATAAATACAAGGTATAAACAAGTTAGGTTAGATTTGCATTAGTTAAAGAGAAATAATTGTTAAATTTTAAAGAGTTAGTTTTCCTCAAAATCAGATAAAAAGTCCTCTCTTTTTATTAAGATACTACAGGCTTTGTTAAAAACTAACAACAAACTAGTAGTTGGTATATTAATTAAAATTGTTTTATATTTTTATATTATGCATAATTATACAAAAGACTATTTCTAGTAAAGACATCTATGAATTATAGGTAAATTATTAAAATTAAAATTAATTTAAACAGAATTATAATGAACCAAAATGAAAGAATAAAAAAGGTATAGAAAAATGACCAATTTATTTATTTTTATATTTTGAGGTTTTTATTTATATCTGTAGACTATTTATAAATATATTTAAATCAATTATAATAATCAATAATAAATAAGCACAGTTACAAATAAATTTAAACAACACTAACTATTATACTCATAAGTTGTCGGTTCTGAGTCCTTGGATGTTTTATTTTTCAATACTGTAGTAAAAAAAATAATATAAAAATTCTATTGTTTCGTTATCATTGGAAATACAATTTATTACTTTCTCAAAATTTTTATTAAACACATTATTGTTTTTGTTTTTTATTAAACTTTAAAAACTTTTAATTTTTTTTTTTTTAATTTAATACATTTTAAACTAGTCTTGTTTAAATTTTATTTTATATTAATTTTTCCTCCAGGCTCGATTAACATACCACATACAATGAAATCTATGTATTGTAACAACTGTATTTTTTCAACTGACAACTGACAACTGACAATCACTCTGATATAGGAAAAAATCAGAGATATGTCATAGTAAATAAACCAAAAAAGTAATCTCCACAGATTCTAAATTGTATTAGTTCTGTTGGTGTTATTAACTTTTAAAATTATATTAAAAAAAATAGAATTATTTAGTTATTTTTTCAAATAAAAAACCACCCTACTTATTTGTAACAAGCAGCTGAACACAGTTAAAATTTTTGCGAGTACAAGTTACAAGGAAGGAGCTTTTTTCAGTTCATTCACATTCAAAATCTATAGCCAAAATAAAAAAAATATATTACTCGCAGACATAAAAAAAAAAATGTGAAAAACCCATCCATTTTGAGTTGACAAGATTGTACAAATAAGTTTACAAAACTCAATGAAATTAAAATGTTAATACTCTTTTGGCCTTCTTGTTAGTCAGTTCCAGAAGACAAGAAATAGTTGGAATCACCTCAAAATAAGACACTCATCAATCACCTATCGACATTTAACGGTGATTAGAGAGAGCCGCCACTCAAATGTCCAACCTACAGTGTTCAACTAGCCGTCAAGTGTATCTTTACTAAATGCCATAATTATTAGATAGGGTGAGTAGAAATTTTCCACTTTATATGACAACATAAAATTCTCAGTATGGATCCAAATAGATACACTTCTTAATCTTAATCTAAAAAAAAAGATCGTTTAACAAAATATGAACTATATTGAGTTATATACATATTATGCATTTATGCCTGTATCTTAATGTAGGTATTATATGTTATAATATTTAAGTTACTATACCAATAGACACAGCTGCTGCAGTGTTATTTGTTTTAAAAATAAACAAATAAAAAAAGTTGATAAATGTACAAAAACTGATGGTCAAACACAAACTTCATTGAGGCCTGCATGTTACGCAAATATTATTCTTTCTACGTATTACTCAGTTACAGTAAAGGATACAATAATGTTGTATCCCCGACATTTTTTTTTTAATTTGTACACATTTCATTAGTAATGTTTGTAGTTTTGTGCCTATTTTATTCCATTATAGCACACAATTAAACACGATTAATATAATTTATAGCGTTCAATTGTCATAATCTAATATAATTCAATATTATTAATATTAATATAACCCATTAACTTCTTATTACTGACATTACTGACGACTGTGTTAATAAAAGTTATGATAAATACAATATTCTGCAAAAAAATTGTGTTGACATGATGTATATAATATATTATTTTAATGGATATCTCTGACTATATAAGTATTATTTAATTGAATAAATATAATGCTATATTATAGTAAAAGCTATATTTAGTTTTGTGTGTGAGTATGTGACATGAAGATGATATCCAAAACTGTCAATTTGATCTCAATAATATTTCGTATTTTCACTGTAATTGAACAATTGAACAAATATTATAATGTCTATATAATATAATTCTTTGCTGTATTGCTAACAATTTTCTGTGATTATTGTTTCATATTAATTAATAATTACCTATTAATATTCATTGATTATATTTATTTATTTTTACATACATACATTTTTGTGTTTATACTTAGTTAGGTACCGACTTGATTGTTGTGGTGACTTGATTCATTTATTAATTTCAAATAATGAACTATTTTTAATTGCATTTTAACTGTGAAAAGAAAAAGCTTTTATGGTTCCATGTAAGCTCAAAAAAAAAAAAAATCAATTATCGAGTATCGTTATTCGTTATAGTGTCACGACGACGCGTTACTACAAGTATATCTAATATCTAGTATCATGACACAATTTTTAAGTCTCTCACCTATCCCTGTTTATAAAATATATCTGCGGTAGAAAATAATAAATACATTTTCCTATATTGTACAAATAATATACATTGAAAATAATAATATAATTATGCAATAAATAAATATTTGGTAAATTAATACATAATATTTAACTTTTTCGAATCATTTATAATACCTATATTAATAATGTTAATATAATTTGTTCGACCATTGCAAAATTATATAATATGCAATACTATTTTATACATAATAATATTATGGTTATGGTTGCCTGTGCTGGTCCCCACTTAATGATGCATATTTCCTTATCAGCCTATCGGTAAGAGACTATCCCCCTAGATCTTTTTCGTTTACGATAACATTTAGAATACGCCCATAGACGACTCGTACACGATAAAGTCTCGAGAGGCAATTCGCATAAAAATTATCAACCTTTTTATTCTGGGAGGCTACTACAGTATTATGTATCATAATATTATAAAAATACATGTTTATTATTGGGAAATTTAATATATAATTATTTTAACGCATTCTAAACGATTTTTTAAAGATTTTTTTATTGCCAACGACACTTATTGATCATTACGTTATTATAAGCGACGTTTTGTGCCAGCACGAAAGAACAACAAGAAGACATTATATTATTATATCCGCCAAAAACCCGTTAGCTGTATACCTACAGATTCACGCGTTTCCGTATGATGGGAAGCAGTATTGTCACTGTTTGTGCACTGCACTTAGCCCATCGGTATAATAATAATAATAATAATATAATATGGTAGGTATATACATAATAATATTATAATGCGCGTAGGATTAATCAACGATGTATCTGTCGCGCGCGTTTCGGTCTCGACTCGGCGAAACTGGTTAGGTCCACATATTATGTTTTTTTTTCGAACGTTTTCACGGACGGACATATTATTATTATACATTATTTTCTCTCCCTCGCCGCGTCTCTTTCATTCTTTTAGTTTTTTTTTTTTTTTTTTTTAATTTTACCGTTATACGCTACCGTACCACTATACAGTCACTTTACATATACGTAGACGATAAGTACAATCGGACTCGCACCCGCGACTTTATACATTTTATAAGTATAGTAGACGTCGCATATGGTTTTACGGTGACATTGGAAGCATATAGGGACTAGTGGCGATCGTCGCTTTCCACCGCTAATTCTTATTTAAGTTCTATTTTAATTTATCCATTTATGTTTCAGTGGACCTACCTACGCTTAGAGTGTTCGAATGTTCGTTCGCGTTTCCGTATACAATCTATATTCTCTTGAACTCGACAAAATCAATAGACGACTGATACGTCATTTACGACTCGTAACAATCGTTTTGGCAACGTCGTAATATATAGGTACTTCATGCTGCAGTCGTGCTTTATATATAGGTACCACGTAAACGTCCACCTCGTAACGGCAACGCACTATGGTAATTGGTATATGGTACCTATATATAATAGTGTAATAGTAATAATATAATATTCATATATGCGGACGCAGAGACACGAGAGTGAGATAAACGGTGGTGAAAATAGAATATTATTAATTGTACGACGCGTGTCTGCCGTTGCCAAATGGCAATATACATAAACATTTTAATTATATTTTCACAATCGATGTGCAATATATAACTCATACGCCATACACTATGATATATTATGTATATAATTATATTAAATAGTGTCCTTTAATTGTTATAGCTATTTTGAAAGTAGGTAATTAAACCGTGAAATGTACTTAATAGGTACTATCAATTCGGTAACGCCCAATGTCCAAGCAAATTTAATAAAATAAATGACGTATGAGATATTAAACGTTTTCGTCCTCGTCTGTATAAAATATCCTTCGCTTAAGCGTATAATTTTTCTATTAAATCCCTTACATAATTATACACCGATATAGTTTTGCGTTTTTATTCATTCGAAAAAAACATTCATTTTCTTGAAAATATCGTATGTATGTGAGAATGGGAGTCAAATCATAGTCAACTTCCAGAGTGTAAGCAAATATATTTTCCATTGCAATTATTATATTTGTGTGACGCCTACAATATAATTTAATCAATATTGTATGTTATTTACATTATGTACGTTTATCTGTAAGTGAATTTTGTATTCGTGTTTGAAGTTTTGAACAACAAAGATAATAGGTATATATTACATAGGTATAATAATATGTAGATAATAGAGCCTAGAGGCCATATTATACACAAAGCGTTGGAGAATTTTCAACGTTTAGGCGATTATTTAATTTCAACAGCGGCGTAAATCGAGTAGTGATGCAAATGTAGCACTTACTTTGAGACTAATATAATCGAATCTCAATATACACGAGCGACAACGTTATGGAAATATAGAATTGTAAATATTATAACGCACAATAATTTCGGGTCGCTGACGTACAACAGCTTTAAACCAACTGATAATAATCGATATGGAGACACGACAAACAGATAATGCTCGTTAAAAATACACAGATCAGTGGATCGGGAGTAAATTTACACGTATTTTATTTTACTCTATTATGCTCTTCTAAAATACGTTCCAAGGTTATATGTTACTCTGCAAAAAAGTTAAATTAAAGTAGAAAATTTTTTTTTTATATATATAAGAGGAAACCAAAACTAAAAATAGATCTTAAATAAGATGATCGTGTAGTTTTACAATACTCCTGATTGTTACTGTGGCACCTTCGGGAAATAATACGATTTAAAAACCTACTATTTAGTAAATTTTAAATCAATATTATTTATGAATGTTTAAAAACTCGCAGTTAAGTCTTAATAACTCATTCCTCGTATTATACTACTAGGTAGGTATTTAGCATCGTAGTAGAATAATAACGATTTTCATAGTTCCAGCAGTACTTTATAGTTCACAACTAAACCGATTATTATTTTAAATTCAACATTTCAACGAGTACTTGCATTTTGCATTGAACTCGTCAATGTATTAATAAATAACAAGTTAAATGACATAGATAAAGTAAGTAATAAGGAAAATATAAAACATTTGTAGTGAACATTTGTTTGAAAAAAAAATATATTAATAATTGCGTACCCAATCATAAAATCGGTAAAGTGAGCGTCTTACCCAATAATGTATAACTATAACTTTCCACTACTATTTGTAACCAGGGTATAAAATGTCAATACCTAAGTAATAACTACAATAGTATACGTATTATATTAAGTCCACAATAATTTGTCGTATCGGTATTATAAGTAGGACAAATACGTAGGTATAATATATTATTATTGAACAATTATTTCAAGTGAACAATTTTATAACGTTTGAGTATATTTACCGAAATCCAATTTCGTACATTGTGTATTATATAATAGCGTATCCGTCTTGTTCGTAAATACTATAAAAAATAATTTGATAGTATACCTACATAATCATACATATTATGTACCTGGCGAAAATAAAAAAGAACAATAAATATGTTAATAACTGTTTAAAGACATATAATTATGCAAACTTTCAGAGTATGCAAAATTATGCTAAATAATTCTAGTTGAATAAAATTAAATACATTTATAATATTTAAGTTGTTCAGATTTTGATGATAATTAATTAATATATTGAATATTTTTATGGTATTCATAGATAGCTATTGGATTTAATAGTTATGTCTTTGAAAGCATTTTTAAGTTATTTGATAAAATAGATATACCTATTAAACGAACAAGTAATGTAAAAAACATTTTTAAATAGCGATTTGAATTAACCTATTAACTACTTTTCCTTCTTCCTATAGTGTTAATAAGCGCAATCTATAAACTACTTTTTAATAAATGTTCATTTGGTTGTTCAGGAATCATATATAAATATATTATATATTATATAAGTAATATATTCGGACATTCCTTGACTGATTTAAATTAATTAAGTACAATTATTAAAGACGTAATTATTGAATGTTAAGAATTTCTCGAAAGATATCAGTCGATCAAAAAATACATCATTTTGCTCAAACAATTGAAATTGGATTAAGGGCAGAATTAAAACGGTTTCTTTTTCTTCGACCGTATTTCGTCGTGGAATTAAAAACAAATAAATAATAGATATCGTTGAGCTTAGCGCCCGCAGGTATGCAATATATTATATTGTTATAATAATTCACACTCGTTTGAACACCGTGTACCTATAATAATAATAATACAATATAATAATATACGATTATAATTAATCGTCTATTTTATTACTCGAATTAAGTTCCTCACAGATAAATCCTGCTTACATGTACACTTTGCAACTGGTTATAATATGCACTACATTCGATAATCCGGATTATCTTCCGCGTGAAAAATGACCAGTCAAAAGGATACAACGTACATACGCGCCACTGGCAAAGTATGAGATATTACAAATTATAATAAATCATAGTATTCCGCTGTGAATGAGTGGAGATATCTACGTATAAAACTAACGAGCTAACTGAGTAAGTACCTATGTAAGTATAAGTTACGGGTAACTATGAAATAGTTGTGTAACAAATGTTATTTACCTTCATACATTTTGTATGAATTCGTGTGAAGTTTTAAATAATTTATCTATGCTTCCAGATTGTGCAGAATAATAATGTTAATCGTTTGAAATCATTAAATTAGTATTGGTATTACATGCGTGTTAAATTATAGTTTTGACGGACAGAAACAGAGAAATATTTTTTTATCCTTGAATCATTTCTATTTTTTACGATTCTACCATCACATCAATACAACACTCATTGTAAGGGAGTTATATTTAATTAAGTATATGATTCTTAAACATCAAAAAATTGAGTAAGTAAATCTTAAATATTTTATACTTGAAAACCAAAATGATACATTAATGGTGATATCATATGGTACTATGGTGGTAGTATAAAACATATAAAGTTATACATTCAATTATTTGATGTGAAATAAAATATATTTAAAATGAAATCTAATTTCACTTATCATTTATTGTTGTGAATCTTTTGATAATTTATATTATAATTAATTTGTATAGAAATTTTTTATAATATTATGCAATAGAGCGTTAGCTCTTCACATCAACGTTATTGGACCTTATTTAATCACAACCACGTTTTCAATCTGCATACTAATAGGAACAATATAGGTAGTCATACAATTTCATCGACCAAAATCCATTATTTGGTTTTAAATAAATATAATACAAATCATTTATATTTATTTTACAAAAATTAGTAAATTAGGTACATATAAATATTATAACATTTAGATACTTTCAAAACTTAATAATTGTGGTTTTAGAAATTAAAATGGAATATACCGTTATTTATAAATTATATTGTAAAAATATTAATGCTAAAAAATAAATTTTCTTCAATATTATACATTATATTATTTACCATTAAACTACTATAAGAAAATTTCAACACTCGTTTTTGTACTAAAACTCTAAATAACATCCGAGTTAATAAAGTGCTGAAAAACACAAATCTCATTAAAATTTAGAATTTTGCCAGCGCTAAACCCTATTGTTGATCAAATAACCAGGATGATGCATTCGTAGAACTCGGCTGTGTTTCCGTGTCATAAAATACGATTCCGCATTGTGTACCTATCTTAATTAACATAGAACCAAATGGCTCTAACTGAGAGAATTAGTATAATTAATAACGAAATCCATTATATTCTCCAAAATTGTTTGTCACGCAACTTCTGAATGTTGAATGTTCAAATACCACCGGGCGATAAGTTTCAATTATGATGATCTCAACGCGATTTAATACTCGACGAGACAGATTAAGAAGTGGTCTATAATAATACTTTTGTATATAGAAATTACCTATTATATATTTTAGTCCTGAAGAATTGAATTTATACTTTATATAAAAAAAAAAAATTTTAATATAACTCAAATGAGTAATGAGTAAAGTCGTTAGTCGATCTTTATTTATAATTAAAATAAGTTCAAAAAACAATCTTAAACACATAGGTATTAAATAACGATATCCACACATTGCAGAAAAACTATTGAGTTAAAGTATAATGGGAAGAAACGACATAAAACAATAAAGATATCAATTTCATTTTAAATTCGATAAAAAAAAAAAAAAAACTAACATGAAATACATTCATAATTCTTCTAATAATAATGATAATGAATGTATTCCAGAAATGTTTCCCATTCAAACAAAATATAACCTGTTCCTTTGAACTTGTTTTTTCCGAGCAATACGTTACATAGGCACCTATATTAGAAATTATTATTTTATAATTGTTTTTTTTTTTTTGTGACGAGCATAATTTTCACTATCTATACGTGTTTTTCTATTCGTGAATGTTTTAACATCACTGCGTAAGTAGCTTAGGCATCGAAACAAATCAAAGCGCATTGATATTAAAACTGTACTTGACAGTGGACAGATGAAAGTCTAACGATGAGTGTATTAAAAATCTGAAATTCGTGTTTCCTAATGATCTCACCGCGTACCTGCTTTGAATCGCTAAGAATATTCGACGGTATAGGTAGGTACCTAATGTAGCTTAGTTGAAACACGTTTGAATGGAGTAAATGATTTTTGTGATGTATGCTGTGAAGACCATCAATTAGTCGACATCCGACGACCACCGTTTTATCATTTAACAATGTAATAATAAATAATTAATTAGTCTTTGCAGTTTATTTTCACTAAAGTTAATTGAAAAACACCCATGACTGTATATTATATATTAACACCCGACATATACTCCCGTAGAGGAATATATATAGTCCTTGGCCGACTTCTCTTATTTTTATTTTCAAAACCACTGTCTATATCTGTATACTCTATAGTCTATACTACATCCAGATGTGTTTACTATTTTCTTAACACTAATCGTTTTACTTCGATATTGTCTATAGAATATGTTTTTGTTGTACGACCATTTTGTGCCATTTTATTACTTTCTAGTTTATATTATTTTTGGTAAACGCGTGAAAGGTATAACGAGAAATGGTATTCCTTCACACACAAGCACGCAAAATTTAAAAAAATATGTAAATACCTATGTCGTGTTATTATTTACAACAGAATTATGACGTTGATTTAAAACGTGATCCTTATTATTATTATTATTTTAAATTCGTATTCTCCATTCATCAACTACGAAATATAATATTCATTAGCATAAAACGAAAATAGGTATCATTAAGTTCGGATCAAAGGTTATTAGAATAACAGTGATAACCTAGGATATAATACATAGCTATCCCAACCAACTAATCAACAAATTAGCTTCATAAACACTTCCTAGTAACCCAACAAGCCGCCTCAAAAGGAACTGGTGTCGCGACTTATTAACATAACTTAAGTACCTATTTAATATTATTATTCAGAGGTGTCACAAATGTGTGATTTCTCCCTCGTGTATATTACCAGTTAAATATTTGTTAACTATTTATATTACGTATTGCACTGATTTTATAGATTGTAGTTTCTTCAAAATAAAGTCAAATATTAAAAAAAAAATAATAATAATATAGATATAATAGGGTAACAATGGTAACAATGGTCCTTACTCCATTCGTAAAAAAGGGACCACGAAAGTCGATACTATCTTACTATACACCCGTTTATATTATTTATACCTATAATGATGATTGATATTCGCAATTATTATATTTTTTATTATATAATAGCGTAAGCTTCTATCGCTCATTTTTTTATTATTCAAATAAAATTAATTTAATATTTTAATGTAGGTACTCATCGTATTCGAAAAGGGGTATTTACGTGTGCGATCGTGTTTCATTCGTCTGAAAGAGGGTCAAGAGGGACCGTTTTGGTAGTTTACTGCCACCCGGGGTTTATAATATAGTCGCTGTTGCTAAGTTCTCAATGTCCCGCGGGCTGTGCAGCGTGAAAAACAAAAACAATTATAATACGTGAATATTGTTATTAGTTTATAATAAAACGATGTAATTTTCAAACGTAACCGTGAAAATAAAGTTTATCACAATAAAGACGCGAGACCCAATAATAATACTTTCGTCCGCTGTCTGGGACACATTTTAGTTGGTTGTTAAAAGAGGGTAGAAAATACGGTTGTTTTGTTATTACAACGATGTTGCTATACAAAAAGTCTGTCGCGTGTTATCGAATTTCATTATATACTATACGTAAACATTTGAACTGTATATGTAGGTATGCATTTAAAAATTAAATTAAGAGGATGTCAGCGCAATATTTGTTTTATCTCTCAGACGCACCCGCGACATAGATGTAACCTCTTTCACCTGAAATCGTTTTTTTTTTTTTTTTTTATCACTTTCGGGTAATCTTAGGGTAAAATCAACTATTACAAAAACTATAGACGATAATATTTCTGAAGATATGACTATGATGATATGATTTTATATTTTATTGTTATTTGATTTTACGAGTATATTCGATTTTCAAGATAAAAAAAAATGTTGTAAATTTAAATGACGTTTAAATTGGTTTGAGAAAATGTTTAGACAAATCGATATGCCATACCCTCAAAAATATTATTCTTTATCGTTTTTGTAATGCGTGATTTTACTCTAAGATTAGGTACTCAAAAAACATGAAAAAACGATTCTCTGTAAATGCGTTTTTTCTATGTTTCGCTTAATAATATATTATTATAATGTATAATGAAACAAAGTTTAATGTCATATAGCAATGGGACACAATCCCGAAGAAAACCGTTTTATAATTATTATTGAGCTGTAACAAAATAACTTTTATTTCGAACCACGATCGATTGGAATAGACGGTATGTCTATTTCAAAACCCCGAGTATAATTTTTTTCATCGTGATGATGTTTTTGATATATCGCTTTATTTTACTATTTCAGTACTTTAGGTGTGGTACATAAATAGAACCGTGATGGAGAGGCGATATATGGCCATATAAGGGTAAATCGCATACAAAATACTCGTCCAAGCAAAAAACAACATCCTACTAGCTACCTCTCGTTTTAAATACGAAAGTTGAAGCTTTCATAGAAAAAGTCTGATTGTCATTTGAAAAAAAAGCTAACGATTTGCAAGGGCAAACTGTGTAGAAAAAATTAGATAATTTTTCGAAATCGACCGAGACGATTGCGGCGATAATTACCCATCTATATATAGGTATTCCTCGATTAAAAATTTTATCGTTTTGTTCGTTGTTCCATATACTATAATGGCATATATACAATATCGCACCGGCTACGGCGCGTCGTTGTCCTTTCGCAGCACACTATTGCGGCATGCTCATATGTCTTTTTTTTTGCAAATAATATGATATTATTGTTGTCATCGTTATTATTCGTCCGTCAGACTGTACGTGTCGAGTACAGTACTCGTAGTCGTACGCGTAAGTAGGCAATAATTGCAATGTATAAGCGTGCGTTGGGCTGCCAAGTCCCACAAAGATATTATATATTTTATGTCGGAAGAAAGCGGCGGCGGCGGCGGCGTACATTGCGATTCATGCACCGACGCGCAGTCACAAAACTTAACACACATACTAATATTATTATATAGGTTTGCATATATATACGCATCGGACACGGCTATACGAAGCGTTATTTTTTTACCGTACCTACACGTATATAATATAATGACGATCGGCGGCGTGATGTATGGTACTTATATAACTATACATACGAATCCGCACGAATTAAGAATCGGAAATACAATAATATAATAACGGACGTCGCCCGTATTATGGCGCGGCGTTAATGGACCGAAAGACGTACCTCATCTCGCGTATATTATATACATACGTAGGTATAAATATAATATATTACATTCGAACAGGTACACATATTATTATATTATATACTGTGCGCGTTACAGATAACACTATATTATGGTATATATAGTGGCGGCGGTCGACTAACCTGTAATGAATATCACGAAATGGATTGGGATTCGAATCAAACGCTCCGAGTCCAGTTCCCATGGGCCACGCACAACGTGTAATAGGAGGTATATATATATATACAATACGCGTGCTTATAATAATTATACGTACGCATATATATCTGAAAATATAAAATATTAATACGTGGCGGTTACCCACCCGAAAAGCTGCTAGTCATCGTGTGCAATGTGCATCGGTATACATGATATACATACATACAGGTATATAATATCGTAGGTCGCGCAATAATATCATCTCTTCGCACCATAACACACACACACACACACACACACACACATACACGTGCTTACATAAAATGTGCAGTGTGCCGCCGCAGCTCACTGATTTATGACCCGGTCGGAGGCGGCGTACGGGAAATGTAATACTGTATACACACCGCCGTGGTAGTAGTGTGTACGATATATAATAATATTATTATTATTATTATAATACGTATATGAGTGTAAAATAAAATATCGTGTGTGTATAGGTATATTTATTAGTCATAAGGTGCCTGCGGAGAAATGATAAAAGAAAAATAGCAGCCAGCCCGAAAAGACCTGAAATTTTTTTTTTTTTTTTTCAAGTCGTTCACGACTTTGCCTCTTTCCCCGCTCGCGCCGGGACGCTGTCGATGATCCGGTTCCCGCGCCGTGTGTGTGCGATCGCACGACGACCTCCGCCGAGTTTACCTGAGTTTAAGTCGTATACACACGATAATATATAATATAAACACCGTGTCCGTACGCGAACAGAGATCTGTAAATGGTCCGCCCGACACGGAGATGTGCGATCCACGACCGCCGTCCGTCGCGTTTCGATCGCGCGCGGGTTACGCGCCGACGATCGATGACGCCGCCACCGTCGATCTTTTCCTTCGGCATCATCGCACTAGCTATCGCCACTATACATACTCGGCGCGTATTTTAATAGGCGAAATAATATAAGTCGTGTGGCGGCACACGAGACGAATATTGTTCAATATCGTATTATTATTATTATATTATGGGTATGTTGTTTAGTCTTTATTATAATATACTCGAATGTCGCATGTATTACGCGTAGTATATTATAAACGAGTAATATATTATAGTGTTTGTGTAGTAGTCTCCCACAGAGACGCGATTCGACATGGCGGCGGAACTACCGAAACGCCAGTAAATTAATAATATTACCTATCATTATTACGCGCACATCGTGTTATATTATTTTATACGGGAACAATAATTATAATATTTTATTGGATACGAGTCAATTTCACCAAAAGTCTAAATTTTTAAGGGGAGTGGAAACTATACGACTGTATAATATTACGATGACGCATACTGCAAAACAAATTTAGTATAATTTATAGTTACATATATTATTATCGTGTGTGTATTGGTAGTATCAATTCAAACTGTACATTTGGTAAAACGTGTATTTATATTTTAAATATATTTATTTTTATTTTTAGTATTAAATTTCAATTTTAAAAAAAGTTAACTGCAATGATGAAGGTTTATATATTCATGTTTTATCACAGTCACCTAATATGTATATGTATATGTATAATGTATATATATATCAATTTATTGAAGCCTTAAATGATGAACAGACTGGTAGCTGTACGAAATTTAAAAAGTGCAAAAAAAAACTATCAAAAAGAAGGCATTCATCAGCAAACAAATGCTACAATATTCAAGTGATGAACATAGGCGTGCGTAGACTTCGGTTTCAGGGGCAGCAAGAGATTAATTCGGCCCATTCTTCAAATTCACCATTAAACCCAGCCCATAGTTTTACTATTTTTGCTATTGGGTATTAAAATTAAAGTTGTATTGATTATTTTTAGATTTGTTGACCATAAATGATAGTAATATTTTCGATTAAAAACCATGGCTATTTATTTTTATAGTAGACACGAGACAGTTTTATACTGATAAATTCTATAATCATAAAATATTCATATCTATAATTGACCAAAAAAAAAAAATCATTTGTGGAAGTATAATTTTACCTAGGCCCATTATTTAATATTATCCGGCCCCGGTAGCCCCAAATAAAGTCCAGGGGCAGCATATGCTGCCTCTGCTGCCCCCGTGCGCACGCCTATGGTGATGAAATTATAGTAGAGTGTCATTTAAAGCTATATATTTATACATTCTGTTGTCACAAAATCTGTAAAATCTATGATGAAAATTATTAATAGGTACGTATAATTACAAGAATCTATACAAAATATTCAAGAGTCAAGTGGCACTCGGGGACTGCCGCGATAAAGCTATTGCAGTATTACATATTAACACGAAATAAGAAGTTAATAAAATTTAATAAAAAAAATAATAATAATATAATATAATATTATTATATTATTATATTATTTTTATTATTATACTGTATATCGTCGCTGAAACTGCAACACGCATATCTCAAGATTTGACAAAATGCATTTGTTTTGTTGGTAGATAACAGTGAATAATATTAAACTAAAATAATAAATAAATGATAACGATTATTATTATTATTATTTTATTTTCGGTAACCATGGTAACAATTAACGGGTAACGGTCACGCTTTTTCGTTACGAAAAATATATTTTCAGTCACCACGCCTGCGATAAAAGCTATGCAATAGCTTAAAAATAATAATAAACATTCCCGCAATAATTTTAATAATAACGATTTGCCCTCTTACAAGACACATATATTTTTAACCCTACCTACCAAATTTTTTGGTAGATTTGATATTCTAAGTCCTGAAAGAACGGTGAAAAAAATATTTGCGTCTGCAAAATTTTTATTAACTTAACGTTCGCAATTATAGTATTAAGTTAACAAAACTCGTATTCGCAATTATTGTTATCTTATGTACCTGAATAATTCGTCCTCAAATAGTACGTGTCCGTAAACAAATATTTACTTAACAACCCTACCTCCCACAACCACCAACAAACCTGGTTCATAATCTTAATTGGCGTAGGAAATACATAGCCTCCTTTTACCGTATTGTATTTTGTCACACCTTATATTTTCTTCTCGTTAATTTATAAACAACCTGTCATACTTCCATGAAATTGACACTTCCATTTTATGCTATACACTTCAAACCAACGCCAATATTTTTTAACTCAATTTCAATAATTCGCAACGATAGTTTCAGAATTTACATCACTCCTCCCCACCATTTTCTGGAAAATCCTATTTCAATTTTAAAATTTAAGTATCTACTCTTTCACGTTAGAACTAAATCTCTCCTGTTATTTTACAAGGTAGAATCAACATCGAGTTATGGTAAAGTTGCATGGGGTGCAGCAAATACAAGTTATCTTAATTAATTAGTAATTACTAATTACACAAAATATAATATCCTCATAATAAACTTTAACAAAAGCTGTGACTATAGTGTTAAAAACTTGCACAAGAAATTACGAATCAAAACAACAATTACTTTCTTAGTAAAATATAACTTATTTAAACCCATTTGTTATAGGTAATTGTTGCACCAGAAGCGAATTGAAAAATATTATTACACCTAAAGTACAAAAATCCACCACATCTTTTTTTCTATATATTTTTTCAAAATATATATAATAACCTGCCCTATTAATTACGTAATTATACAAAATATTAAATTATATTCAAACTAAATTTAATAGATTAACTTCTACAATAATTTTCCGATTATTCACCTCAGTTATAAATTTCATAATCTAACTTTTTATCAATAATATTCTAACTTTTTTATATTTTCAAGTGTTAAATATTTTAAGCTTGGTTTTTAAAATTAATTAATTAATGTATAAATAAATTCTGTGGTTACTTTAGTTAAGACTCATGAGCTTCCATATGATCTTATTCAATGTGCAATAATGTTTGTATAAATAAATAAATTATTATACAAAATTATCATGTTATATTATATAATATTTTGTTAATAAATAATAATAATAATAATATCTAATCTTCTACCCATTTAATAATTAATGCGACGTGATAAGTAATAATTTTTCTGTGCACGACACTTAAACAACGTGGCGACCTGTACATCCCTCATATTATTCTTTTTCAACTGCCCAACATTTTTACAACGCGATTACAGGCACTTGTTGTCCATTTTTAAGTTTATCTACAAAATTAAAAGAATTTTCTCACGCTGAAAAAAATTAAATAAACAAAAAAAGTGAAAAAAGATCTATTTGATGTGTAAGTATTTAAGTAAAATTCAATATTGATTACAAAATAAATTCTACTAGTTTCAACCGTAGTTCTATGACACAGCAGTTAAGATGCATGGAATAAATATACGAGTTCTTCATCGTACACACAAATTGTCTTAACGTGTTTATTTTTGTATCAACGATAATCACAGCCACACTACATAAATCTACTCATCTACCTTGTACCCTCCTACAATTTAAATACTACATAATTGTTTTAATATTTAATGGAAATTCATATTTACTTTGTATTAATAATTAAAACAGTTATATTATGTATCCATGATTACATTAATTCATCAATCACATATTATTTTTAAGTTGGAAAATATATTCACGTATGTTTTAATAATTTACAAGCTTACTTTATTATTTTACGTTCAGGTAAATATATATATTATGAATGTATTTATAATGTATATTAAAATTAAAATTAAAATATTTAAATAGGTAGGTATATTAAACATTTTCAAAAATATATTAATTAAAGAACAATTTGTTGATAAAGACAAATACCCCTAAAAATCTCAGTTGCTTACTATGTTTAATAAGCTTTAGAAATATGATGGACCTATAGAAGCCTTTAAAACAAAACAAAAGTGTCCTTACTTCTTAGAACTTGGCTTTGAATATCAAAACAATAATGCTCGAGTTCCGATACAGCTATTAAGTAGATACACTAGGTAGCAGACGTTCACCATAACCGGCAGCTCGAAATTAATCTAATAAAATAATTGTATTATTAAATAAAAACATGACAATATGAATTCTTTGCTCTGCCGATTGCGCGTCTATTGAAACAATACATATTGGATAAAACGCGAGATCGTTTTAGATTTTCATGATAGCTAATAATATATTATGTATACGTTCAGTTTTCATGAGGTTTATCGAGGAGATCGTGCGAAATAAAAGATATTCCATCTTAACGATTATAAATTTCAGCAGCAGTTTGCGACGCTATAATAAAAATGTATACGTATTATAGATTATATAGTAGTTATAATATCGTTTTTTATCCCCTACGTAGCTAATCCTCGACCCATTTAACTTTCCTCAATCCACTGCAACGTGATGTGTAATAATATTTAAAAGTTTGCTAGAAATCGTTTAATTAAAACCGTTTGAGTTATTGAACTGTTATTGAAAATAAGGAATATTAACAAAAATATAATAAATTGAACAGAACATTTTTATATAAAATATAAAAACCACAAACTAACGTTGCACTACACTCGTGCGTAGTTATAGGAAATAAGTAGGTATATAATTTATTAATTTAAATATAAATTACTCTCAACTGCAAACAGATTTAATATAATATATTTATTATTGTACACCTTGTGAAGAGTAATTATATGATTTATAAAATTGTTATTATGTTTAATAAATATATAATTTTTTAATAATCTTGATTTTCCACTAAGCTTATTCATCATTGCTCATTACGAACACAGCCGGTTTAGGAACTTCTATAAATATTACGATACACAGTGTTGCTAGAATTTCGTTTAAACGTAAAGTATAGGCGCTATACTCGTATAATATTATATTATTATCTTTGTAAAATAAATACCATAACCCTGTCACGAAAATAAAAATACATGTTTTGGTATTTTCACTAATATAGCAAACCAATTAGAAACCTTCTTTAAAAAAAAAAAAAAATGAAAATGAAAAAACAGTAGTTAAAACGTAAAAAATGATAAGACATTTTGTTTTAAGATATTTGATTTTAAGAATTCGATATAAAAATAGACATATAATGCATGTATACTAAATTTAATATAAAAACGAATCACACTACTGTTTAAATTATAAATTATAATAATATATTATATAATATTTTGAATTCGATTAGGTATATAAGAGTATAACCAATCATGATTGTATTATTCATGAGTAAAGAGTACCTATACATATGTCATAAACAATAATTTATCAATAGAATATTATAATATGTAATATTACGACATGGGTACAATGCATAATACGTCTGTACTGAAAAGGTACATTATTATTCATTCTGTTATCAATACATTTCGGGATTTCCTGCTCATACATTTAAATAAGCTGTGTCGAAGACTGCAGTGTAAAAAACACATATTAAAAAAATATTTAAAAGCCTTCGTGTATGTGTCGACGAATTAAACGATTTCAAAATAAATATAATTTCGTCTGTGGAAGTGAAATTCGGAATAGACTTTGAAATTTTATCGGGGTTAAACAGCGAAAGAAAACTAATTTTTTAATATTATCCATCAATGTTTATGCAAATGCTTAGTTTGTCGCATTACAGTCGAGTACACACATACACTGTTACGATGTTCAAAATTTTAAGTATACCTATACAACACAAATATATGAAACGGCATTGCTTCTATGCGCATATTATAATATACTCGAGTAGACATACGAATTCGGCGTTCACGGCCCGGATGTTTCAAACCGGAAATTTCGTTAAAATCTTACCGTTAAAATATAATATATTATTATTATAGTGAGAAAAACGAGTTTATATCGTATATTATAATAATTCCAACGACGCGACAATCGAGTCTTCTTCTTTCTTCGAGTCGTAAGTTGGATATAGGTATATTAGAACCGACGTATACCGAACGTATCGGATAACAGAGTCGTATATTAATAAATGATGTTAAATATTATGTAGAAGTGTATAACATGGTGAATATGTGATTATATTATGTGAATCACTCAATCGTCTGTACGTCTCATTTTACACGCGAGTTTAAATGTTCAATGAAATTCAGAGATCTGTGTTTTCGATACCTATAGCTGATTTCCCGACAGCGAGTATTGGGAAAGTGGGAACGCATAATAACGCAGTATGAAATAATGTAAGTGTTTACGTGCAAAATCTATTAAAAAATTTCAATTTCAACTTTCAAGCGTAATGCTTGGAAAATGTTAAGTAGACACACCGCGAATGATAAAAATCCATCGGACAACGAATTTCAATCGATACCTAAGTGTATTAGCATACAGCGAAATTAAGTTATTCTAAATGACTTTAATAGCTTTATCAAAAAACAAATCATAAAATATCGTTAGTGAATATATATATGGTCACTGTTTAGAACTGTTTTCAAATAAAACGATAATATTATATAGTTGGATTTAAGTCTAACTCATCAATTATTGCAGTGACCCACTCGACAGATACTGTACATCAGAGTGGTACACACTTTTACACATTATTCTAAAAAAAGAAACTGAAGTGCACCTAATTTCTGCAGATGAAAGTCATGTGAGATGTAACTTGTTAACAAAAAAAAAAAAAAGTGATAATGAACAGTTATAGCGGGTTTATATTATAATAAGACAACACACTATAATAATATAATAATAGCAATATGGCAAATGAATAAATTACAAATAATATTCCAGCGTGCCCCAAGGTTGAGGAAACGGTTGGTTGGCTGGCACCCAATAAAATTAATGTGTCGAGTTGTCATTAGAGAGTGCACTAGGGACTTGACTATTAATACAATACCTATACCGTTTTGACTGTACTCGAAATACAGCCCTTCATTGAAGTTTTTATTTTACTTTTCATTATCAAAAAAAAAAAAAAAGAGGGTTATTCCCTTTTATTATTACTTGCTTTTATTGTGTCCTGCGTTGTTATGATTTATCAGTGTTAGACAGAAAATATCAAGTTACTTGATTCTTTTAAAGGGTGTCACGTGTAAAATTATGTCACTGCTCTTGTTAGGTATATATAACAATATAACATACTATTTCTAGGATATCCTAATAATAGTCATAGTCCACGATGAACGCTATATTAAATTACTATAATGTATGCATTTTTTAATTGTTTACCATAAAATATAAAATATATATAAAAACCAAACTACAGTTATATGACTTTTTATCAGTTATTAAAGTTGCTTAGTATTGTTAAAATTACAAAAAGTACCTATATATTAATATTAATTTTTTTCTGATTAAGTTACTTATAATCTAAGTAAATAATATAAGCACTATATGCATAGTATACTATATTCTCTTTGATTTGGTATCAATGGATATTAACCTTCTATATTATATATTTGCATGTCATACAAGTTTTAGTTATTGCATTAATAAAATTAATATTGTACACGCATTTTTGATTCTAGTATTAAAATTATGTACTTTTATACAATAATAAAGTTTTAAATGTTTCCATTATAATATTATGTACTTGCTTTCAAAAATGTAATCAATACCGCGATTTAAGAAAATAAGAATTCAATAATATCATTAAAAAAAAACTTAATATTGCTATATTTAAGCTTTTTTAATATTACCAATAAGGATAAATAATATTTGTAAAAGTAATTTATAATATCAATAAACGATGACCAAATTATAAAATATTTTAATTATATACGCATATATAAGTATATAAATGATAATATAGTAATAAACCATTAAAAATCTACAAAATGTAATGAAACATCAAGTACCTACCTCTATATGCTTTAGAATTTATGTTCTATAACTTATATTCTTGTATGTCATGACCACCGTTTAACGATCACGAATTTTCTTTTTTTTTTCAAATTACTTTTAAAGATCATAAAAAAGCTTTAAAATATTTATGCTATTATGCGATAGGTACAAAATAATATTTAAAATTTGTAAATTTCTATTAAGTACATACAGCGGCCGTAATTATATATTTGCAGGTACTGATAGATATTGAAAAATTATTTATTTGTATAATTAAATTTCTACTAGAAGATAATACTGAGCACAATTTCACTAAACAAATGAGTTAATACTTATACAACCAGACAGTAGAAGTCAATAATAATAATAATAAACCAGTGTGGTCGCCGTGCTGTATAGTAGGTGCTGAATTTATCTCATCATTGAGTAGGTCACTATACCTAATGGATGTGTTAAATTTGAACTCAATAATGAATTATTATACACGATGAAAAACGATTATGTGCAGAAACGGTCAGTCACCTCTATTTCTAGAGGTATTTTTAATTTTTTTTATTAGGAATACGGTAGTACGGTAGGTTTAATAATATTTTGAAAACATCATTGCCTATAATAGCTAATAATAATATATATTATATAAAATGACAAAAAATTGTAAGTCCCTAAAAATAATATTTTTTAAATTATAATACATAATAAAGAGTGTAATACCTAAAATCATATATTTTTTGTTTAAATTCTATTTAATTTTGTAATAACTAAAAAATGCATACAAAAATAAAATCGTGCTTATTAGGTATTATTAAATTTTTGTAAGATATAGAAGACACTTTTATTCAACTTTCAAGCCTACAATTTAAACATTGATGACTATAAATGTTTGTGATTTGAAACTTGGTCAAATTTGGGCCAAGATATTTTGAAATTTGTGAATAATATAAATAGGTACATAGAAAATTATAGAATACTTAAATTTCTTTATTTTTTCAATTATTTTGATTTTTTTTTATCTTACTTAGTGCTAACAAAGTCGTGTAAAATAATAATAAAAAAAAAAATTACATACCTAATTATTGATAGTTTGATAAATTAGTGAATTATGTTTTTTGCAAAAAAGGAACGATCGAGGAGTGATTTTTCTACTAAAGATGGATATAGGACATAGGTATTATGTTTTTATTTTTTATGAAACGGTAATTTAAATATTTAATTATTGTGAACACTATACGAGAGAGCTGACAATAAAAATAATTGCGGTAGAACTGTAGAAATCTGTCTAATCATCGAGAAATAATAACAATAATATTAATTTGACAATATTATTATTATTTATTATTATTCTTTTTGAGCTTGAAAATTCTTTTCATTATAATTTATGAAAATTTAAAACAAAATTACATTGTTTTTATTATTATGTTAGAAATGATTTTAAAATTTATTCGGTGCTCCGTAACTGCACATGCATCAAAGATAATTTTTAAAGAAAAAGTAGTAATATGGAATAATTATATGACGTCATGCGATTAACGATTATTGATTAATTTTAACAAATGGTATTGACTAAATATTTTAATTCACCAAAGGCCAATTTCTTTATATTTTGTAAATCAATCAAAATATATTCTTAATAAGTTACTCACCTAGTTTTATAATACCTACGTTAAATAGGTAATCATTTTATTAAATTTATACGATGTTAAAGAAACTAATTCCTTAAAATATTTTTAACAACTATCATAAACTATAGTAAACCTACACCCGCATTTGTTATTTTGTTATCTCCGTTTTAAAAGTGCATAAGATAGCAAATTTAGGAAGTTCACCAACTGAGCTTAAAATTACTTTTTTATATACCTTTTGCGCTTTAAACATTTTAAGGCCGATATACCAATTGCGCTCTATACATTTTAGGTTAGATATACCTATTACACCCAAAACATTTTACAATAGATAGCTAAATTATTATAACAATTTTAATTTTTTTAACCAATTTTAATATCACTATACATTTTTCATTAAATATTAATAATAACTATTATTTTAACACTTTATTTTTTATGAAATTGATTTGCGCTAATGGGTTGTTAAAAAGGTAATTTTTTTTTCATTTTTGTGCTTTTGGATTGCGTTTGGGTCATATCGAAACTTTTGATAATTTTTCTGAAAACGTACGTCAAACTCATTTATGTCCAATTAAAAATAATAAACTTTCTCTTCTGCAAAAGAAATGCACTAGCAAAAATAGGTATTAATATAGTATATATTTCACATTCAATACACCGAAATATGTATACACATTATACACTCCGAACTCTTGTTAAAATATATAACATTGTCTAAAAGCATAATATTGGTCCCATCCGTTATTAAGAAATAGCGTTTTTATACCCATAAATAAACGCAGAAAAATAAATAACTATCTATAAAACAAAATTATTATTACCTATTAACAAAGTATTGTGCATTACACAGTACATATCATAATATCATATCTTTTATAAACATTATCAATTGGTTCAATATATTAATATTAGCAATGAATGTATTGATTTTACAAAAATTTAGATTTGTTTCTTACTGTCATCACTCATCAGTCATCACATTTTGAAGCAATAGAAATACTTTGTAATTTAACTTCGAATATGATTTCTATTATCGAATTGTGCCTTGTTGATAAATTGCGGGTCATTCATAATTCTTTGATATTTCGTGAAATGGATGTCCAAATAATGTATTTTCTTCAAAATTCACGAACTGTACAAATTTTACCATCTGAATATCCAGTTCATGAAATGAGTGGTTTTACTATGTGGGTGCGACATAAGCATTTCAACTACTATTTAAAATGACCATGAAAACAAATAAAAAATTAAGGAAAAATTGAAATTTTTAAGCAAAACCAGTATTTGACAACTTTAACTTTTATATTTTGTTTTAATTCAAAAACAAATAACCTAAGACATTAAAAAAAAAAAAATGATTATATTAGTATGTTTAATGTATAGGCATGATCAATTTTTTTAAATAATTTGACTCATTTTAATTATTTTTATAAACATAATACATTTATTTTAGTTGTTTTATATAAATTTCGATAAAAAAATGTAACACTAGATTATTTATAAGTTTATAAATTGTTATCATAAATATTTAAAAAAATTTAAGACCTGTATAGGTACAATTTTTTTATAAGAATTTGAAGTTAAAATTATGTAACATTTTAAATTAAAGTGTATTTAAAAAATTAAAAAATAACTAATTTTTTATAACCAAGAATTTAAAATGTAAAAGATTTCACATAAATTATTTATACTCAATCTAAAAAATATTCTTGCTATAGACATTTTATGTTAAAATTTGGATGAAATTAGTTATTTGAATGAACAATACCTT
Organism: Aphis gossypii; assembly: GCF_020184175.1. NCBI lineage: Eukaryota > Metazoa > Arthropoda > Insecta > Hemiptera > Aphididae > Aphis > Aphis gossypii. Next base: position 52,919,133 of record NC_065533.1, read on the forward strand.
AATAAAGTTAACTTATTTTGTTATAATTTATATAAATAATTCACAAGCACTTGAAACTTTTAACGTACCTATATCATTATATTTTTTACACACAATACACATACGATAGGTACTCCTCAATAATGAAGTACACTTGATACCTACTGTATAGCAGAGAGGTTAAGTACTTTCCCAAAATTTTTAATTATATTTTATGATTAAAGCAGTAGTCTTTTTTTACATATTAAAAATATCACAAATATTTTATTGAAAAGAACTTAATATTATTACAGACCATTGTTGTGATAAAACAAATATAATAAAATGAAATAATTAAAGAAGCAATTTTAATATTGAAAAATATTAAAATATATATTTAAAATTTGTTAAGGTAATTTCATTATTTTTATGAAGGTAAAATAAATCAAAGAATAAAAATAAAATGTCTATACAAACACAAGATAAAATATTATTCAAAATTTTCGCCTTTAAAATATAGATGATTTATATGCTCAGTATACTTTTACTATGCATTTTTTTACTAATAACTAAACCGTTGACGTTTTCTACTTGCGTTGAATATTGCATAAAATCAAAAAAATATGAAAACGCATATTAATCCGGATTCGACGTGTATGTTACTTAAAATGTATTTATTACTTTTATATTAAGGCTTAAGTACGCAAATTTTATAATCGTACATGGAATACGGATGCGCAGGACGGTCGTAATGTGCAATAGTGTACAAAAAACGTTTAACAATAGTACAATATGTGTTTACTTTGTAGTCGCGGAAGGATTCGCGCATATATCTTAAGCGTGCGTATATGACCGGGTCAGACGTATATTCGTGCGATAAGTCGAAATCTTAAAGCCTGCAACTTTCGCACGAAAATTCGTTAAGACGACGAGTAAATAATAAATTAATAATATATTCGTTTCCGGCAAACGTATTATTATTATTATTATTATATCATTTTTATACGCATTTTACATAGGTACCTATTATTATTATTACGGCCGGCCGGCCGCGACCGGATTAAGAGCGAACAGTATACCTAATATAATTGATGGTGCGTGAACAACTCTTTTGATAATAATAATTTACCCGTACAGAACATATAATATTATAATAATAATATCTCCGGAGAGTAAAAGGCGAATAAATTGATGACGCCGTACGCGTTTCTAATATACGATAGTCACCGGCCAATAACTCATTTCTTTTCCAAATACGTATAAATCACTCGGACGGTAGCAGCAACGATCCGAGTCCCGCCGCCGTGCATTAGTGTCGTCTTTAATCGGCAAAGCGCCTAATATTTCCTTCGGACGTTGCCCGCGCACGTACGCGTTATTATACACTATTTTAATGTGCGCATATTATTATAATACGCTACGTAACACCGTGTTGTATGCGCGTAAACCGCTCGCGATCGTTTTACATATAATATATAAATACTTTGTGCACAGAATATAATGATAATATATATATACGCACACGACTGCAACGGCGGTCGCGCATACCATATAGACACACGAATATCGCGCGAGTGTGTGTTCGCGCATCCGAACGCGGATCGTGGTCCACGAGATTTCGGCCGCGAGAATAAAATAAATCTGAAAAATAAAAAACTGGTTTTCAGACGGTTTTTTCTCTCTTTCCGTGTACCTATAGTTTCTTTCTGCCACCTGCACGTTCTGCGATGACGAAAATCGTTTAATGGGTCGTAAGTCGTACGTATAATTATAATAGGCTTACGAACGCGTATTATAATAAAATTATCGTTATACCTACGACCGCGCTTACAACTGCGGCGATCGCGGATACCGTCGCCGCACGACCGTTGTGCTATTGTAGGTAGTATATTGTCATATTGTTAATAATTTTTTTTTACGTATTCCGACGAGAGGGATGTCCGCCGAGCGAATTTCGAACGGTACGCGTTTTTTAGGAGCTCCGTACGGCCGGCAAAAACGCGAATATCAGAGTGCAGGTCGTGTGCGCGGTATCGGTATCGGATGGGTAAACGACAATCGATCATTTAAAATTAAAGTGTACACATACACAATACACATACACTAACCTAACTCATCGTCACGATGACGTGTAATTTCCGCACGGTATAACGTCGCATAATATACACAGAGAGAACGGTAGTGATCTTCGGGGCTTTTTTCGCTCCGAGTATATTATCGTATCGTGGTCGATCTATTTACCTGCGGTTAAGACTTCTAAGATTTCTGAGTTGAATACCCAAATAACGTATCATAAATCCAATTTTTCGGGCAATAACTCATTTATTAGCGACTGCCGCCGACTAGTACGTGATTTGAATTCAATTAATCTGACATAATTTATTGATTTTCATACTATATTGAGAGCATAATTTTATTTCTTTTGATTTGTAAATACTTTTTTTTTTTTAAGGTTTTTATTTGTTTTATCATACTTTTTATTTTCCTATCCTATTTGCCTATTCCATTAATATAACTTACCCCCCCCCCCCATCAATAAATTACTCCCAATATTATAAGTACACTATTTCTTGTAATAAAAATATAATAAAATGTAACATAAAGTACTTTAAATTTACAATGAATAATATATTTTGTAATATTAGTTTAATTAATATATTACAGCTAAACTCGTGCAGGTAGGTAGAATTTATTTTTCATTTAAACAATACTAATACAATATTTAAATACAAAATTGAAAACAATTTAAGTTTAAAAAAATTCGTTCATTTGCCACAAAAAAAGCAGGTGATATTTATTTTAATTGCGTTAATTGGAGTAGTATGGAATACATAGCTTTATTTCTTCTGTATGTAAGTACATGCGTACATTTATGAAGCTTGAATACATATTTTTCAATCCGCTCAAAATAATTTTTTCATGTCTTAAAAGTTAAAATAACAGTATTTAAATTCACTATATTGTACAATATTTTGTACTCTTAATTTTTATAAGTCATGAAATAATTTTCAATGACACGTTTATTATTTATTTTAAAATCATAAAAACTTAATGGATCTTAACTAAATTAATTTAAATTTTATGAGTGGCCCATAGGGGGTCTGACGGCTCAGCTCCGAGATTACCACACTGTTTGTAATAAAATCGTCCAGACAGTAAAAATATATAATTAAAATATTTTAGATCTTAATGCGTCTTTCGTTATTTATACTTGATAAGTTTTAATACAGCAATATACTAAACATATTTTGGATTGTTCGCCATTGAATATTTAATAATTGTAAATACATTGAACAGTGCTTAATATAGTTACGAAGATATCGCATTATAAATAAAATGAAAATTGTTATATAATATTATACTTATATATGTTTTAGTAATTACTTTATAGTATTACAAATGCATTTATAAAATAATAATATTTCAAAAATAATGAATAAATCAAAGTTAATACTTAAAAATGTTGTCTCAGACGCGCTTAATTCGAATACTGAATAATCTTGTATATAATGTATATCCGAAACATTTGGGATCCCTAAGATTCGTTAGTACATAGTTAATTAATAATTGGCGTAAATTAAAAATGTAGGGTCTGTATCAGAATTTTTAACATTTCCTGTACCTAATCCAGGCAAGTATTCGAAAAGTTTTAAAGAGGCGGATCCTTTTAAATTATTTTATACTTTTTGATACTACCTCCCTTCTACAATAGAAGACGTGTGCGGTCTTCACTCGAAGTGGAGTGGGACCTAGTTGGATTTGTGTAATTATTATTGTGTGATATATAAAATCTAACTGAAGTAGCCGTGTTTACCAATTATTAAAAGAATACTCTGTGGACTTTGAGCTTCATAAATAGTGACCCCGTCCTCCGATCATAATGATCCTTCATATGATTTTGCCACAATATACGTAGGGAAGACCGTCAAAGTACAAAGTCGGGTTACGAAATTGTTTTTCCCACTTTATAGCTGATTGCATTCGATTGTAAAGGGCGGTAAGTGTTAAATTACATTGTTTAAAATATCACGAAGGCGTGTACAATAATAATACTAAATGCGATTTGATGAATTGATTAAGCCGAAAATTGTATGTAATAAACTAATAAACACAAAAATGATATATTGGGCATATAATTACTTATTATACTGTCAAAAGTTAAATTATTGAAGAACTTGTACGTATCAGATTTAGGGAAGCAATCGAAACACCGGAAGGAAAGATTCGAAAAGCTCGAAATGGGACTCACGACTGCAGGTTTATTTGCGAGCGTCCGGCGTAACCAAGCTTATACCAGCGTATACCAGCTATGTTGTGCACGCTGCGCTGTCGAATGTCGAGATTGTATACTGGACGCTTCCGAAGGAACCGGAACCGTTTTAATCCGTCGACGATTGATGTGCTGCTATGTAATTATTAATAAAAATATGTGCTCATTAACCGCGATGAACAATGGACGTATTCATAAATATTGCGAATACGTCGGCTTATAGAATATCATTAGAATGTTAAATGTCAAAAATTTTAATGCTTAAATACTTAATGTAATTTATTAAATTTTTTCAGTCGAAATAATTGCACGGGTGTAGTTTAATGATGATTCCCGAGAAACAAGCGTTACCTATACGTTTAATTTATAATCTGACGAGGAAATAACTTTCGACAAGGCCCTCGGCAATGCGTACCTGAATAATAATGGATATATTTTTATGAATTTGTTTTAAAATTCCTGTGATTAAAATCAACTAATGAAAAATAGATAATCTTAAGTAGCCAGAAGACAAACCCAGTATGTGTTCAAGTTTTTACTGAAGAAAAAAATTTATGTATTTTTATTTTCACCTCGAAGTAACAACATTTTCAAAAATACAAATAAAATAAATCACACTCGTTACATTATTTATAGTTAAGTACATAGTAAAAATATCTACTGTATTCTATAGGTATGTATTGTTTTATAAATTATGAATACAAATTAATATATTTTACTTAAATATACATTTTAGATTGGGAAATATTTTAATATAATATAACTTACTGGTTTTAATGATTTCGGCCCGTTTGAAGTGTGTTAAGAATACTGATTTTTGTGACGATAAATGTTGGTAGTAAATATGTAAATGGTAGTCTCTGAGTCAATTAATGCATGTTTCTATCGAGAGTTTGATATTGAATTCGGGATCCATACAAATTACTTTTTATTATTATTATTTATTTGAACAAAAGAATATTTTGTAGAATAATATAACAACAATACATGAATAATGTGAGGAGGGAAGCTCACCGGTGTGGAAACCCTCTAAATAACTAATTACCCGTAAAAGGCTATACATTTTTTTTTTTTTTAAGTCGAATTTTTCTGTTAAAAGCGTACTGTGTTTTACGTATACACGCGTTATTGAATATATAACGAATGTCATTTATTATTTAAAATAAATAAATATACAGTAAGAAATTGGAAGTCAATCCACATTTTACAGCACGATAGCGGCGGCATAGTGTGTCTTTATATAAATATTTACGGCTTACACTGCAATAATTAATCAGTATGCTATTAATAATAGATATATCGGTTGGTAAAACATGGGTATTTTAAAATTCGAAATCGCGGTTATTGAATAGTTGTTATATTGTACACCTAAAGATATTAAAGTGGTGTGTAAAAGTTATAGTAAAACGATTTGGGGTAAATATAATATCTACTGCGCACAATATATAATGTAGGTATACGGTTTACCTACATGCAACGACATGCGGTTATGCAGTAAAAATGCGATTTCTGAAAACCCGTACAATTTAGAGATAATTTACATACAAGCTTATTCCTTTTAAGGCGTACAAGCGTACAAGAACAAGTCGGTCAATAGCAAGTAAAAAATTATGCCTATCTCATTTTATAGTTATTTAAACGCATTTATATCCATCGAAAATCTTAATACTTCAAACCGCATAAGATTTCAACAAGTCTATAGCGACACTTAGGTGTAAAACGTTTTATTTTATTAGGCCCAACTATTTTTTTTTTTTATTTATCATACAACGTAATTAAACGATTTTATGTTTGATTTTCATGCATCTGCTTTTTTTATGTACATTTAGATTTTATGTTTCGAGAAAAAAAATTGTGTCGTTATAATAATAATATGTTCATTGGCGGCAGGGAAAGCGCGCTCTTCGTCTTCAGAGTAAAAAAGAATTAAACGTATATAAAATAACTGAAACTACTCTTTTCGGTGCCAAACGACTTTCCGAGATTGTGTCCACATAGAAAACGAGTAATTTCTAAGAATTTTAATACGGTAAAAATAAAAATATACGATCCCTAGTGTTAATTATATTTGTAGTTTATTATTTATAACTTATCGTTATATTTATCAAAAGTCGTATTTCAAAAACTATTTTTATTTATTTGGTAAAAACCATTTTGGTTATAATTTTCAACTCAGAAATTGTGTTTAAAATTATTATGAACAAACTTTCACGTTTACACTTCATAACATGATATAAATTAAATTCCGGTGCCCCGTTGTCTATATCAGGTTTGTAATCGAATTTTGTGATCGTATTTCAGAATCATATTGTGGTCGTTCGATAATTTCATAATTCCAGATAGGTACCTACTACCTGATAGTATATTAGATAGATGCCATCAAATGTATGTTTTATTTACAGTTGATTTTAGTAATTTTTTTATTTATTATTATTCTATTAATTTAATGACTAAATTTATATATCGTATTTGAATATATATTAAATTCATCTATTCCACAGCTTTAAAACTACCTACCAGCTACCTACGATTTATATGATTTTATTATAAATGAGTTTTTTACATTTTTGATAAATAATACGCAACCGTTACTGCAATAAAATTACGCGAGTCTAATTATTATTTAAATTACATGAGGTAGATTGTTGACCACTGGAATGTGTTAGTCAATATTTTGCATCATACTATCTACTGCGTAAATATTCAATGCTATATGATTATTGAAAACTATTAATTTTATTAAAAATATACATAGTAATATATATATGTATATATATATATATATATATATATACTTTGGCCATTATAATATGGTACACGTCAATATTCGAATGAATAAATCACTTATGTGTGTGTATGTTTTTTTTAATGTATAACCATCATTTTAATAGATTCAATATTTTGATGGCGTCGGGGATTTTTACACAGAAATGTGGATAATTTATTATTATATTCAAATTGACTTGTTGAACTGCACTAATAAAATACGACTTATTCGGTTTTATGATTACTTATGGCTTTCAATTAGTTGGCCATAAAGACGTTCGGTTTTTGGTATCTGTATATTACGTTTTTATGGAGCAGATAGTTGTGCAGTTGTGTTGATAGTAAATCATTTTTTTTTTTCATTTTATAATAATTAGGTACTTATGCATATAACTACATCTTGTATTTTGTCAATTTGCCATATTAAATCGTATATTTTTACTAAAATATTTTACAAATATTTTAATCGAGTTATCGCCAAAAAAAAGCAATTAAATTTAAAACTATATAATTATTATTATTACGAAAAATATTTAACTATACAAAACCTAAATCATTTTAACAAAGACAGTTTTTATTTTATGATTAAGGAATGTAGTAGATCTAAATTATGCATAATATGCATTGTGTATGCTAGTTATTTTTATACTGTAAAATTATTACTGCGTTTACATATTATTACTAACCTTACGAACAAAAAAATTAGTAAAGAGTCAATCTTTATTAGCTAGAACATTTAAATAGTAGATTTAACTATAGTCAAATGAACGATTTCCAGAGGGCATAACTGATTTTGTAACTTTTTTATATGAGGCGTATGCATATAAATATATTTTAAATTAATGCACCAATAAGTGTTTTGTTGTTTACCAAACAACCTTCATCCTCAAAATTTTAATGTCATATCCGCAACGCTCAAAAAGTTCGTAGACAGTTTATCATCAATATAACATTAATAATAATAAACGACGTTCAAAATAACTTGCATAATGGAAAAAACGTTAAAAACGGCTGGTAAATATCGGTTTCACCTTAAAATAAAACCAAGTTAAAACTAAGTTTGATAAGCAATTGCGTTTTAATACGACATTATTGATTCATATTATTGACACATTATAGACAGCGATTTCAACAGTGATCGTAAGCTTAGCTGCGTGAAATAACTGACTATAGCCGTATAATAAATGATAGCCATAGTTTGACTCGTCACTACGGGCCGTCCATGCACTTGCAGGTAAACACATAATAAAACTTTTTGACTACAAGTTATGAACTTTTTATTGTATATTGCTATGTGTCGATTACACGTTATGCATCATACAAAATAACGTTCAGATTAATAGAATAGTTTTTTTTTTTTTTAGACTGCCTGTGTTTCATAAACTTATCATTCAATTGTTGTGCTGAAATGACGTATACTCATATAGGTACTTCGATAATATTGAGCAGTATAACTGCAGTAAATAATTCAAAAAAACATAATATTATATATCTTAATTCCTATTTATTCGTATCATACATCTTTTTTATTTGTTATGAAACACGAAATATATAACATTTATACATATTATATTCAATCAAAGCTTAAAGAAGATGTTAAAAGGTTCAAAGGAAAACATTAATAGATAATTGTAGTCCAGTAATATTTAAGCTTCAAAAAGGGCGTGATAAATTTATGTGCCGATAACTGTAGATAAAATGCTCACTGATCAAGCATACTCCATGAGCTGTAAGGGGACATAATATATGGTTCATTTAGTCGTATCGAATATCATTTTACTTTCATTTGCGATCAGTGACGAAGAGAAAAAACAAATAAATGATACGCATGCAAAAATTCATACGGTCTCTCGTGTTCAAATTGTCAACAAATAACAATTGATGAAGAATCCAAAAACATTTTAGACGATACTCAGGATAAAGATGAAATTTTATAATATGGTCAAAGTAGTCTTTCACCAAAACGCAAAAAATAACTTTATAACCTACCGCACATTATTTAGAATTCGTTGTAACATTAAATTTGAAAATAAATTATATGCATCATTGTTATCATTTATTATTTGAAAAAAGTTTGTTTAAAAAAATACGAATAATTTATGTTAAAAAAATATTTGTTGATATTGTATACTAAATAAATATTTTTAATCATTATTTAAATTACATAATAAATAAATTGGTTATTGGTTACATATTACTACGCTGTGAAACTACATATTTTGAAAAGTTATCCAACACATTATTAAATTTACTTAAAATAAAACTTTTTTTTTAATTAAAACTTCAAAATCATTTGACAAAATAGGATTTAAAACACTTACTTAAATTTAAATCATACTATATTCAAACAAATAAAGAAAGCAGTAAATATACAAATTCACATTTTTATATTATTATATTATTATTGCTATGCAGTTTATTCAGTGAACCAATAAAATCGTTGTTTTAAGTTTAACAATCATCTAGATTCTAGAACTCATGGGTACTCGTTATAATAAAAAGATACTTTACCTGAGCATTATCCTTTTTGAAATAGAATATACGAATATATACACGTGAAGAAAATAAATCGATACCACGAAAATATTTTCTATAAACGAATATATTGTTACTTTTACGTGCTATAATTTTATAATTATAATTATTATTTTTTAATTTACTCATTTTTAGACGTCAATTTTATTTAATTAAGTTATTGATAATGATTTGAACGTGTCGTGAATCAATACATGATTATTTGATAAAAGGGTTGTTGTGGTTTTTATATCGTGCAGAGAAAGTGACACGAAAACAGTTGATTCATCATTAAATTAAATTATAGTTCGCAAGCATAATGATTCTATGATGTGACTTTTAAAAAGCAGAATAAATACACATTCATTATAATTTTAAACTAAGATTGATGGATTAATTCGTATTATTATTTTATTCAACAGTGTATTACTCAATACATGCTGTTTGTGCGATTAGACATTTTCAGCTCACGTATTGCAATATTGACGTATGATATAAGACAGATATAATTCATTTAGTAATATCATATTAATATCGCTATGATCTACTTTGAAATATATAGCTACCATCATTAATATTTATCAATTAAAACGCTGATTAACGATGGTAAAATTATGCACTTAGTATGTTGTTATACATCAATACAATTTATTGTTAGGCGTTAAAAATGTTCTACACATTATTATTATTATTTTTTTAATAATGATATTTTACGAATCTCTATTTATGCTTAGTAATATAACAGTTAGCACTCGATATACATATTGAACATTCATATAATCATATAAAATCAATTTTAGCGCTTATAATTTTAAACGTATAAAATATGCAAATAAATTAATGTAGGTAATATTATAAGTGTATAAAAAAACGTACATTTAGGTAAAACAAAATTTTTAATAATTAAGTTCCCCCCTTATCAAGCAAAGTACAAAGTTTTTATTTCGATTTTTTCAGTTTTTAACCACCAAAGCACTGACAATACCTACTCATATAATATGAATCAAAGTATACAGTATACAAATATTTTAGTGGAAGATCGAAATATTTTTGAACTTTTCTATTATAAATCAAAAATATTTTTAGACACAAAAACAATTATAAAAGCAATAAAATATTATCGCTCCACTGGAATCTAAAATAATGCCTAATTTAAATAGATGAATATCATTAAATGATACAACATAGATAAGCATTTATGATAAATTACCCTGTTTAGTATCCCGTATTAATTATTTACTGAATGTTTTTTAACAGTTTAACTAATTGTATAATCATTTAATTTATTTTTTTATTTTTTTTTGGATTAATATCCTGTTATGTAGCTTATTCAATTAAAATAAAATATGAATATTGCATTGAAAAATGTAAAAATTAGCTATTAATATTGTTTATTGCTAATAAGAAGAAATAATTTAAACTAAGTAAGTTAACCTATTTGATAAGTCAGAAACACTACAATCTTTGACTTGACATCAAAATATGTTATAATCATTTGTCTCTATTACATGTTAAAGTCGTATGTAATAAACCTAAAAAAAAACAAGTTTTTGCACAATAACGGTTTTAAATTACTAAGAAGTGATCAATTATTATAACTAAAATACTAACTTTAAATTTGTTTATTAGAAAAAAAAATGTCTGATTATTATATTTGCTTTTAAGCTAAAACATTAATGTAGTACCTAACAAAAATTTATACAGAAAATAAAAATAATTTTCTGATTCATCAGTTCATGATGGATTACTGTCGGTAGTCGTTTGTCGTTTTGCATGTAGGTACACATTTCAAATTTTCAGCCAAAAAAATTATATTGCCAAAAATTGAAACGGAAAATAAATAAATTCACTTTGGTACCTACTTAGTATTTATGGTTAGCAGTCAACACATAATGTAAATACATTATTATACACATTTTATACATTGTATTTAGAAAGAATTATTTTATTACTTTAACACTGTTTAACTTACGTACAAATACTTATGTACTACTGACGTTTTTATTTCCAGCATTTATGTTTGTGCCGTTTATAGATATTATATGATATTGTACTTGATCTCGATTAATTGCTTTTATTAAATGATATAAAAAAAGTTAAAAATTTAATGGTCCATTAATATTAATAATGGTTGTAAATATATTTTGTTAACGCCAACTGGATCCGTTTACACGTTTTTCAGCAAGGTTTATTATGTTAGCCATTTATTCGTGAATCGTAGCAAAAACGAGTTCGCTAAATCACTCCATTTGACATACAATATATATTATATAATATTATGTACAATAATTTGAATATGATTTCAGAACTTCAACTCCATCGAGGTACGAACAAAACAAACTCAATTCAGATAATAATATTGTAATAAATAAATATATCTTATTACTATATATTATATGGTACTTGTTTGTTAACGCCCCGCCAGTGCGCCGCATAAAATTTATCGCCCCGCCACTCTTGTTTGTTATCGCCCCGCCAATTAAATAAAATAAATAAAATAAACAAAATAATAAATAAATATAAAATATGTAATGTATGTATTATTAATAGTAAAAATTTAAAAATAATGAATAAATATGTTTATAAATTAAAAAAATATGTATAAATGGATTAGTAAATAAATAATATAATTATAATTATAGTGGAGGCCAGAACTCAGATATATCTTTTAAAATGGTTTCAAATGCGTCTTGTTTTCCGAGACGTGTTCTCCACATAAATTCTGCTAAATATGATTCCAAAAAATTTCTGTTTGTTCCACGACGCTTTTTATTTCCCCATTTAGCAGAACCCCACAACCTCTCGATATTTTGGGTGTGTGCCCCTGTGTCTGGATCAACAAAATTATATGTGTGGTTTACAGTATTATGTTGGAATCCCGCTTGCTGCAAATTATTATATGCTTTCCAACAATCTGACAATATTACTGAGCCTGGTCTTATATATTTTTTGATTATAGGTAACAATGTTTTTTCCGATCGATCAGGTACACTTATTATAAAACATGCATTGGTTTCCCGACATATTCCACCGAAAATCCATTGCTGAGGTAGAATACGTCCAGCATTATTTTTCCGGCGCACAAATAAACTTTCATCTATTTCGACGATAAGACCGGGACCACCAATTTCTTTATTTTGGTCATTTTCTAACTTCCATATACATACTTCACGTAGATAGTTACTCCAATCAACCACAGCATTTTGTCCCATCTTTAGCTCATGTTTACAAAAAGTTACTGAAGACATTTCTCGAACCCAGTAATATATGAAATGGACAATTGTATGTATTGGTAGTCTAGAACCAGTTAACCAATTGTTAACTTTTAAACCCTTTTCCTTCCGGCAACTTCTTTTCTGACAACGCCATCGCGACCCCTTGATAAACATTATATGGCCATTTTCACATATTTCACTAGTTTTAACTATATTATTTTTTTGTAAAAATGTAATTGCAGTATCATTGTTAAAAACAACTGTAAGTTATTCATTAAAATTCATTTTATAATATAAAAAAAAATAAATAAAAGAAAAAAAGAAAAAATAAATTTTTCGAATTGGTTTCAAACGAAGTTAAAGTTTAATAAAATAACGAAAGCCAGCAGCGTACTAATATGGTTTAATATAAAATGTACAATAGTTTTTCCATTTCCCAAAATAGATCATCCACCACGAGCTAAATACGATAATTGTAGGTAGAATAACGGCACACTATATGGCGGAGCGATAACAAACAAGAGTGGCGGGGAGATAAATTTTATGCGGCGTATTGGCGGGGCGTTAACAAACAAGTACCTATTATATTTATAAAAAATGAACAAACATAAAATACGACGTTATATCAAATTATCTTGGTATTAGTGTAGGCACCCTTAGTTCAGGGGAAAATCTGCTTCGGTGTATTTTCTTTTGTGAACTAATTCGGCCGAGATGGGCACTCCAACTATGGTAAATTGGATACAGCACTTATATTTTTACACAATATTTTTGGGCATGGCTCAAACTACTTTCTAAACTTTTTTCTAAGAGTTCTTAAAACAATCTCGGATACTTCCAAGACGGGTCAAAATTAGTTTAGTAGTTTTTAAACCAATATTCTTCAAACATACGGACATTGCTTTTTGTTATGTACATTTGAAGAGCACAGAATTAACTGTGTGGGTTCAGGTGAATACATATACTATTTTTTTCTGTAAGCAGTGGTTTATATAATATGTATGCATTTATATAGCCTATGATTATTCTATAAGCAAAAAATGTATTCGATTTTCGTCAGTTGAAACGAAATCCATGTGTGAGTTATTCTATAGCTACCTAGCTAGAGCGATTGAAAAATGAAACGAAGAACCATTCATTCTCAATAGTCTCATAACTACAAAATATTATGCCCAATATACTATAATTAAATAAAGTAAATTCGTATTAACTATAGATTATCATGCATTCTGTGGGGATAATAAATTGAAAGTATTTAAATTATTTTATGTGCTTTATAATATTTTTAATCGGTAAAAAATATGTCAAATAAAAATTGTGTATATTACTTACGCAGAGTTTGAAAAATTGACGAGTTCATGAAATTTGCGTTCTGTAGCAAAGAAATGCGTAATAATGGCGTTCATGTGTTATTCGCAAAATCAATCATAATAAATTAATAAATTAATTAAATGTAAATGATTGTTGTATTAAATTTATGGTTTCAGGCATGATGTAAAGTACATGGATATGCAATAATATATAATACAATTTATTGTGGATCATGTTATATAAAGATGTACACGCGTTTTTAAAGAAAATTGTTTCTAGATAATTTGAAGTCATTATTATAAAACATTTTTGAAAAGTAATAATATTTCTTACTACCAACCTATTTTTTTTTTTTTTAACTATTACCTACTATTTTATAAATTTTTACTTTTTTTAAAAATAGCACACATTTTTAATCTAACTATATTTTAAAGTTTTTAATTAGTTAAAAGTAACTTATAAGTGGGTATTTAAAGTTTACATGAGTTGAGTGGGGTGACACATATAGGTACACCGCAAAATACCAGTCCACTACAATATTTACCCCACTCAGCTAATCTTTAAATAGGTACACTGTATTATTAATTACATTCATTCAAAATTCGATTTATATACAATAAAATCCTTAGAATAATACTTTGCTTTGGATTTTAAAATTTAAAATCAATGTTATCATTTTAAAGAGTTATAAAAAAAAAAAAAATTAAAATGCATTTTTATTGAAATAACGACAAAAAATAAAACTGTAAAAATATTGTTATTATTTATTTATTTTTAATATTGTTTTAATGAGTAGGATCATAAAAAAAATATATACATATATTTATATATTTTCCAAAACATAATTTTGGAAAAAAACGTGCCCGTTCACTTTTAAAAGAATCACATTCAAAAAAATAAAAATATAAAATAACAATATTTCATTCATATCCGACCGTGGCCGGGATAAATATTATCGATATTTTTTATTCACATGTTATTAATTCACTTGACAAAGAAAGACAATCGAAAACCTAATTATTTTTTAAGTCGTATTAATGTTAATTTTTATAGAAATATTATAAATTGTTTTATAACACTCACATTGCAAATTTTTGGACGCGCGGCAGGTCATCATACTGTCCATCGCTAAGGGTCGAGTTCGCGTTCATCGTAAAAGCAGGCGATTCTCGAAACAGATGACACATATTCTTCCGAACAACCGTCGCCCTTGTGTTTGTCTATCGTTCGGCGAAACGTTTTGAGGACGAATATAGTTTGCCAGTGACGTCGGCTATATTATTTTTTTATTATTATTATACACTATCCTCTCGCTACCCGCAAACGGAGTCGTGAAAGCTTCACAGATGATATAGCCGTCTCGTCTGTGCGATATAGAACAGCTGCATCGAGTACAATAATATTATTATTCAAAAAAGTCATATACAATTTAGCTTTGTTTGACGATGTTATTCTCCCATGGATATGCCGAAAACATATTTAATTTGTATTTTCAAAACCACCAAACACAAAAATGCTGTAAATATTTCGCATGATATTTTTTACACAACTGTAGATTTATTGGTAAAAGTCTAATAATATTTATTTGAAGCTGTATGGAGAATTATCAAATTTATAACGAGTATTTAAAATAAGTTTTAAAAAAGTACACTGAATGGAAATAAATAATGAACTTGGCAAATTTTTTTTTTTACATAATAAAATTTAATATTTTAGTTCATACACTTTATACTTTTGTATTTTCCACTTCAAAATTATCTAACTTATATCCTAATAGAACATAATACTTTTAATACAGTTTATTAGTCTATTTAATTATTTAACGAGCATTACACTCAATAGAACATTACGGCAGTACAAACAATAACTACACGGTAGGTAGGATTAAAATAAAAAAAAAATACAATACATTTAAGAATATTAAAAACAGTTAAAGAAAAACAGAATAAATGAATTAATAATGTAATAGATGGTAGTAATAATAAAAAAGAAAAAAGCAAATAAATTACATGTGCAGTACAATTTCGACATATTACATTTAAATTAAACTAAAAAAAAATTGAAATACCTAAGTTATAGACTTTAAAAACTTAGAAAAAAAATTATGCAATGATATTAAAAATACATTACACTTAGAACCCGTAGCAGACTATTATAGAATATTATTATTGTTATATAATATACTAAAAGTAGAAGACTAAACACTTCAAAGTCTTGGTAGTAAAGATTTAGACATATAGATAATTATTTTTGGTTTTATTATTATGTATGATTGGTAATAATTGAAATAATACATCTCAGTATTTTTAAATTGTTTACAATTTTTCAGTTTTTTTAAGCATTAATCAGCGGCAAGCTTAATATTTGAAGTATGAATTTAATATTTTATTTTATTATTTCCAACATACAGTTTGTTGGCTTAAAAAAATATTACATTTTATTCCTATATAAAAATTGTTATGACGATAAATAAAATGTGACTATTCTTGTTTCTCATTTTAATATTCAACATTCATAAATTGTATTCATGGAGCAGCAGACGTAAGTGACTTATTTAAAACCAATACAATGTACTCTCAATTATCCATTATCTTCCGCAGAATCATTTATAATTACAATTGTATACAATAATTATAAAAAAATTAATAAAATTTTAAATATTTTGGTAATATTATATATATTTTATATGAATGTTTAAATAACAATAAAACGTGCTTTAATACAATTTTTTCCTGAAATACTATTTTAAATTTCATGATTTAATTTTTTAATAATACATATAATATCTAATTATAACATTTTTGTTTGAATTTTAATTGTGTAGATTATCCGTGGATGCCATTCCACCCTATTCCGTAGATAATCGAGAGTACACTGTACTTAATTTTTACTCATTAAGTTATTAAAATTAATTAAAAATAAATTCTATTTTTTCTATGTTACATAATACTAACAATGCTTTTGTGTTGGTTCATCAAACAAAAAAACATGTTGTAGTGGCTATAGACTTAGAATCAAATCACATTAATATTTATCATATAAGATAAGTTACCTAATTACACATTTAAGAATTATTGTTTATACATCTTACCTTAATTATTATTGAAGAAAGTTATAAAGCGATTATTTTCTTCTAATAATTTGATCGATTTTATATTTTATTGCTATTTGACTTCGTATTTGACTTTCAAAACAAACAAAATAATGTTGTAAATTTAAACGATGTTTAAATTATTTTGAAACCATATTTTGACATATATCGATATGTTATTCCCTCAAAATTATTATTCTCTATATTTTTTGTAATGGGTGTTTTTACTCTAAGATTACTTAAAATCATAGAAAAAATAGTTTTGCGTTAATGCGTTTTGTCTATGTTGCGCGTGGGCCAGAGAGAGAAAACAAGTAGTGCGCTGACATCCTCTTAAGAAATCAATCCCTAGATGAGCTTGGAAATTAATGGCTAGATATTCTAGGCGAGTGTATTTGTAGACAAAACCAGAGTTACAGTTTAACATGCGGTTAGTGACTTCATAATATGTGGTTGTTAATTAATATAAACACCACAATATCTTAGTAATCTATAAACGCGAATAGCGTGAAAATTTTTGGTTTAATTTTATCGTTAAATTAATAAAAATGATAATTATTTTAATTATAAAAAGTCTTATTTTAAGTAAAATTATTTGTTTTTAAATGATACGCCAATGACTGTTACTAATTATTATGAAATCGCTTTGCGATATGTGAAGTCACCAATTACATGTTTGTTTAGCTGCAATTATAGCCACCACTGCTACAGTTTGAGATCTTAGACTCGAATATATAAGGTCGATTAAGTAAAATGTGATTACTGTGTATTTACAGTTGAGTGAAATAATTCAATTAAAAATTGTTTAATACGCCTTGAATTCTTAATCTATAATTTGTACAGAAATTTATGAATATACTTAATATGCAAGACAATAATGATGATTTAATCCAATTTTAATACTTACTAATAAACTATTGATTTTTTATTTTAAATGTAGCAATAGTCATTGTAACCAGTATAATATAGAAAAAGTTGAAACGTTCGTACAAAAACCACCACCGCAACAACAAAAGTTAACAATGTCTCTTGTGAAATATGGTGAAATAACTCCAGTAAGCTTGTTATTTTTAAAAATAGTTTCAATTGCATCATAAATATTTGATACTTAATATGAAGTATCCATACTTATTGATTTAAGTACATGTATTGTATTATATACAATATTAGTCTTGTTAGTATGTACTTTTTTAAATTTAAATATGTCTGCTTTTAATTATATTATAATCTAAATTTAAAAATAAGTTTATGGCCAAATATTAAATGCATTGGGTTATTGTTAAATATGTCGGTAGCTATTTTATAAATTCATTGAGTGATTTTTTTGCAGTTTCATAAAAAATGGTTACTACACTTAATGGTTACTACATCTCTAAAGCAGGAAGGTACCAATTATAGTTACTATAGTTAATATATTTACCTTTTAAATGGGTGTATAAAAAAAAAAAGTTGCACAAATATGTAGTAGTTATTGAAATAAATATAGAACCAGTATTAAACCTAATGAAGAATATTCATATTAGCAAACCAAATTTTAAATTTTACTCTCTAACAGAAATGTTTAGAAAATAATTTAAAAATTATAGTACATCTATTTCAGAATGGTTTCAGTCGTAGTGCAGATTTGATCAATCTATATAATTTTCGGATTTCCTAAAGATTGCAAACATTATTCCTGGGGTTTCTCGCATAAACGTAAGACAGCTAAGCTTAAAATTTGTTGCGGTGTTGTAAATTCAGTGTGGTTGAAGCTATAATTACTTATTTTTATGTATTTATTTTTTTTTATTTATATTTTTTTACAAGTATCATACAATTTGTATCATACTATCATTAGATTTAATACAATTAGAATATAGGCTAAAAGTACAATTGGCAGGGACATTATTGTGATGGGAGGATATTATTTTTATACAAATATAAAATTCCCAATATGATTCATATTAATATAATAAGTTATATGAAAGGAAAAACAATTTAAATATTTAATTAATTCTATTTCTCAATTCTATTGTCAACATCAAATCATTTTTAAATTTCAATGTACCTATTCTAATAGTTGGTAACTTTTAAACACAACCATTAATTTGATGCCATATTTATTATATAATCTGACCTGTAGAATTCTATAAATCTACACATATTTTTTGTTTATTTACAGTCAGTGATATTTTGTCATCATTTGTGATGGGTGATGCCATAACTTTTTTGTAACTACATATACCTTAGCAGATCAAATACTGTTCTCTTATAACAACAATAAAAATAATAATGACAATATAAATTAATACAATTTAAATATTATTATTATTATTTATTATTTATGCTAAATTGTTTTGATGTATTGTCTGCTAAAGTATTTGGGTCTAGCGCAAAATGAAACTACTTCTTTACCAAGTTTATAAAAATTACTTATGTTGTCTCTTTGGTCATATAGAATGAATTGATATACTTTAATGAAGTCGAATCGATTAATAAGAAGACTGATATAAAATGGCCACCCAAAACAAGTATGTCAATGCTTTTTAAGTTAGGTATTGTTATTTTAGTTAATTGATTGTTTTAAATTTTTAAGTTTATTGTTATAACAGAAATTAATAAGAAAGAACGGAAAAAGCGACGAAATGCTCGAGTGCATCGTTTAGTACTTCCCAGAAGCCCATTGGTGGTATTTTCTGAGTTGTTTAATGATGTGCCAATTCACTTAATTGAACATAAACTTCATAATGTTAAGCGTTATACGGCTACTTTTGAAGTAAGATATAATTTTACTTTATGCTTTGTGAAATAATATAACTAATGATTAATAATTATTCTTTAAAAAAATGTAGTTTGATGGTCAAACGTATTCTGAAAATGATATTTCTAAAATTGGAGCCAAACAGAAAGCATGTGAAAAATGTTTACGTATTATGTTGGTAAAGAAATTAAGTGGACAATACGGTAATTTAAAAATGTTGAAGTGTTTAACTTTTAATATTGTTCATATAATATATACATATTATAAATGCATGTATAAATACTGTCATACATTAATTTAGAAAAAAAAGAAGAATCTCCAATAGATGTTGAAGAAAATGGTTCAATATCAAAACCTAAAGGATTGCCTCAGGATGATTTTCCATGGGGACACTTCGCTTCATTAGCTATGTATAAGTTAATAAATCAATGGAAACTGTAGCTTGTTGTTGCAAGAAATAACATAGAAATTGTAATATAGAAAAAGTAGTGGATTCACCTTCTCGGCGCCCCGAGGCTCTATGTTTACAACCCCCTTTTTTCAAAAAAAAAAAAATTGTGATTAATGATTTTTGATTTATTTTTTTTTTTTTAACTACAATAAGCTCAACTTATAAGGAACCTTATATTAAATTTTCAAGTTTTTTTGGGCATCTGAAATTTCTAATCGAACTAATTGAAGTTTTAAAAACAAAATACTTGAAAAACTAGAAAAATTAGACAATTTTAACTGTCTATAAATAGCTCAAAATACCTGAAATACAGCCTGAATACACCAACATTTAAGTTATTTTATAATTGTTATAAGACAAACTTATGGAAAATCTTGTATTAAATTTTCAACTTTTAGCAACTTATACAAACAATTTTATGAACTATATAGGTACCTACAAAATAAAATGCAAATATTCGTAATTTTGACATATTTCATAAAAATGGAAACTATAAACACTTATAAAAAAAAATTGTGACTAACGATTTTTGGTTTTTTTTTGAAATTCAATAAGAAAAACATAAATATATAAAACCATTTAAAAAGTTTTTTTTTCAATTTTTTTTTATCGACATTTCAAAAAAAAAATATTTATAAAAATCAAAAATTTTAATTGTCTATATAAAAAAATCAAAAAAGCCTAAATATTTTGAAAATTTAACCAAGTATAGATAACACTAATATTAAAAGTAGGTGGAAATTTTAAGTATTTACAGAGATTCGTTTTTGAGTTACATTTACATAACAAAATGCTGTCAAAAATTGGTTTTACGTAAAAATTCCCATTTTTTTTATTATTTTCGCAATTTTTTTAAAACTGCTGGAAATTTCTTTTTTTGGCCTTTATAATGCACCAAAGATATTCAAAACTACCCCTATGAAGATTTAAATTGTAGTATTATTTCGACAAGTTATGGTTGTACAAAAACACATCATTGTAAAATCAATAATTCTTACTCAATTTTCTCACTCCATTCAGAATCTAAAATGCAATAGTTATATGAAAAACAAAATAGCTAAGTTGATTTGAAAAAAAAATTTAGTTGTTTTGTATATGTATAATCTATAAATCATCTATACATATTTTTATATTATATATACAATATACATATTATATCCAATTGATCGGGATTGAAGAAAAAGTTATATTTAAAGTTAACGCCTGTTCACATACATACATTTAGGCATCCATTTATTTAGGTGTTCATTTGTGATGAATGCTGTGATGATTATTTGTAAACATTTATTTTATTGAGTTATTTTTTTAATATTTAATTTAAAAAAATGTTTGACAAATATATTATCGTATATGTATTTCTACAGAGATGTACTTATACTCCAAAATAAATAGTAAGCAATGAAATATGTAAATGAAAAACTTTTTTTTAAAATTCAACACATATACCTACGTACAATGTACACATGTACTAAAGAATTGAATACACTTTCACCAGCAATCCGACAGAAAAGACAGAAAAGAGCATTAGTTGCTTACTCTTACGGTTGCATTTTATTACAATAATAATAAATGATTGACAATGGTAATAATCTAGTGTCATCAAAATTGCTCCACTGGCCTCTGCTATATTAATAACTTATTAATAACTTATTTGTCTATTTCTATACATAGATATAATGAAATATCTATGACTGAAGTATACAATAATATTTACTTTGTTTGTTATACTATTGAACTTTTCAGAATTTGTATAAATTAATTATTATTGAACACATAGAAGTGAGCACGCTTTGTCAATTATCCTGAAATGTATGAGATATATTAAAAATATAGAACATAGTTACGTAGACATAGGTACTCGGCACTACCACTTCTAAGTATATATTCGTTATAATACGTTTCTGAAACTATATACGACTTTGATATGCATTAAAATTGATATATATATATTTCAAACTATTTTATATAACTGATTGTACTTAAGGACATGTAATTACTCGTAGAGAAAATTATTGTAGATACTCAATATTATATTATATGAGTTGACGTATTTCAATTTCCATTTGAAATTATCGATAGGTAAAATTTTCTTTGGAAACCTATGGATATATTATATACACATAATAAATATATAATATTATTATGTAGGTATAATAAATGAAACATGCTGGTAATTCCTATACTCAATAGTATCGTTGTTTCGTAAGATTATTAATGGTTTTGATTGAACGCCTCAACACATTTATAGGTACACGTGGTAAGTACACGACATGCTCTTATAGGTTTTATTTACCTATTACATTTGAGCTGAGATCTGATGCATTCTGATACGTGTACCTACTCACACTATAATGGCAATTGTTATCTTTATGTGCATTATTGTTACTAATATTCCGTAATAAAATAAAGTATAATGTTTTTGAACTTTGCAGTTAAGTATACGTTTAAAACAAATAGGCTAAATTGTAGAGTGTAACCAATGGCAAACCAAATCGTTTGTGGAATATTATATTTAAAAAAATACTTATATATTTTGTCAAATCTAATAAATGTATTATTACATGTAATAGTACATTATAGTTTATATATAATTAAATAAATAAATAATAATAATAGTACAGGTTATAAATTGTCTCTTCAAATCCAACATCTAAACCTATCAATAATGTTATATTGGAAGAGTTGCTTAGTGCTTACTGCAGAATCTTGTGTGACAACGAGATTTAATCTTTTTTAGTATACATCGTATATTCTTCCAGGATTTGACAATTTTATAAATACCAACTTTCTATTATGAGATCCGAGCTCGCCGAATATAAAAGTTGAGGAGATTAAGGTATTTGGGTAAATGTAAAAATTATAAAGAGTTCAAACATATTATTTGAACATCGATAACTGGAGAATTGCTATGTGAATTTACAGTTTGCTTATTTAAACGTCGATTTAACGTTAAGTAAAATGTAATCCCTTCTTCTTAAATTACGAAAAAAAATACTGTGTATATCGGATTCTCTACGGCTTGCTTTAAAACGGTGGAATTACTAGCTCATCACTTGCCTAGATTTGCAACACTTCAGTATGCTCATTTTCGACATATTAAACGAATATATTATATTAGTAGGTGATTCATAAAGCACGCTTAACCCTTTTATCTTCAACAATTCAGTAATTCGAAATTTTTTTTTTTTTTTAATTTTGAAATATACCTACTTATAAGATACATTTTTAAGTTTTTGAGATTTTTTTTGTACTACTCAGGAGTTCCAATAAAGATACAAAGTTTTGTTTTTAAAATGTCAACTAAGATAATTGTCTACTGTAAATTATTTAGTAGATAATTTTCCCGAAAATGTTTACAGATTAAAATCTCCGCCGCGCGGGACACTATTTAAATAATATTTATTCAAAAACTCTCAACAATTTTGAACTACGGTCTTCAAGTCGTATAATACCTATACATTTCCAAAACACCAAAATTCGGAATACGAATAAATTTTGGGGAGGAAGGGGTGAGCGTGTTTATTGGCGAGTCACCCCGTATATTATATAGGTACACGTTATAACGATATAATATCACTCGCGCAACAATACGCAATAACACAACTGCAATATTATAATATATTGTAATGATAGAGTTTCGCGGCGAGTTCAGCGACTGCAACAGTCGCGTCTACTTAATATGGTCGCATCGGTCGCATCGGTCGCATCGGTCGCGTCGTGCCAGCGTCTGTTATAATATAA
Source organism: Aphis gossypii (assembly GCF_020184175.1). NCBI lineage: Eukaryota > Metazoa > Arthropoda > Insecta > Hemiptera > Aphididae > Aphis > Aphis gossypii. The sequence continues at coordinate 52,943,190 of NC_065533.1, forward strand.
TATTATAATAATGACACGGTCCCACAGCATCTCACGTGCATGTTTTACGGGCTTATAAACGTGTGTCGTAAGACTTTGCGGCCAGTGAGAGGTATATTCAAAGAGCAATGCGATGTGCGTGGGGGGAGGGCGAGGGAGAAACGGATACGCGTATATTACACGAGAGAGAGAGAGTTCGCGCGCGCGTTTGAAACGGGATTGAAATAAACAAATGAAATGTAAAAATCCCGAGAAAATAATAATATATCGGTAAGTATATTGTAATGTACACAACAGCACACGCTTGTGCGTTATACATAATATCGTACCGTGTTAAAAGTATACGCGTATATTGTATATATACTGCACGTTGCGGGGCGTGTGTGGGGCGCGCGAGATGTCTTTATATTATTATTATTATTACCTATATATAATAACGCAGAAACAGTTGGCGAGCGCCGTGTAATAATTGTAATGCTTACATATAAGTATATGTATACTGCGTATACCTCTATATATATTATTATACGAATATATATGGTGTGTGTGTGTACACCTAATAATAATATAACGCTCTTGTGTGCGGGCGGCGTCGCGGACGGTTTTACACCGGAGATAACACTCGGCTGATAAGGAGACAAGCACACGTGCGCCTTACACACGAGCAAACGATTAATGGGCGTTTATAAGTACTTGTCGCGTGGGCGTATGTATACGCAACCGCCGCCGCCGCCGAACACAACAATAATAATAATAATAATAATAATAATATCGTTATAACGAGTCGTGTCGAGTCTGGGCCGAGGAGGGTTGGGGGCGAGTACTCTTACACACAGAGTATATAGCTATTTATTATATATATTTTATACGCGTACATTATATACACAATACTATACCTTTAGTGTTGACGACGACGACGACGACGACGACTCCCACGGCCGCGTACGACGATAATAATGTACGGTCTGTTTTTCTCTCTAATTGATGACCTCTGGTCGCATAATGTGGAGCATAAGCTATATTATATTATTAAATATGCGTATAAATTATATGGCGTGTGTACTCAATCGTGTATGAGCAAACACGCCCGCGAGACGGGACCAGTCGTCGTCGTCGTCGTCGTCGCCTGTGACATTTTTCGTTTCGCTCGTATATATTATGATATTATAATATATTGTTATAGTTAGTTTATAATATGCGCTTAGGCACATATTATTGTTATTAAAATAATATATAATATCATTATGCGTTATGATACGCGCGCTCCCATACGGTAAATCCACATCGTATTATCTGTATGTGCAGCCGCAGTAGTATTCGACGCGTAGTTGTGCAGTTATTATTATTATTGTTACCTATATTTCATAATAATAATATAAATTATAATATACGCGAATGTACGCGTACGGTGCCGTGTAATGCCAATACGTTATTATGACATATATATATATATATATATATATATATATATTCTAGTGACGTAAAAGTGCACGGTGAGATCGATTTTAATCTACAGGTGGACAGGTCGAAGAATTTCCCAAAGTCGGTTTCGATTAAAGTATCTTAAATACTGTGCTCGACTAAGGAAAATCAATGGGTATGAGAGAGGTATGAGAGAGGTATCGAAACGTTATATTTTAGCGATATTATTGACAATTATAATATTGCAGAACGGCTCATTAGAAAAAGGTCAATATTCCAAAAATTTAATTTTTGGGAAATAAAAAAATAACCGTTTATTTCGCTAGAAATATTATCTTTTTTTGACTCAAAGTCAACTTTAAGGCTAAGTTTCAATAGAATATTATCCTTTATGCGTTCATAATATGAAACTACTTCTTGGCTACAAAATTAATTATTTCTGCTAGTTTATGATAAAAATGATTTAACAGAAAATGATTTATATAATAATAATTATAATTATATATTATATTTATTGTTATATAATATATCTAAAATTAAGTATTAATCGATGTAGTATTTATTTCCTAGGTAATAATTACGTATTATATGAATTAAAATTAAAAAAAAAAAAACGTAAACTAAACATTATGGTTTAAATTGCTGTAAAATAAGATGACCATTTGCATGTTTATTAAAAAATTATACATATTTATTATGATGTGCTGATCTACACCATGCTTCAAAAATACGATATCCTATGTCGTGCTACGAGTTCAAAGTAGCATACAATATACATACCTACTAATATTATGGACATTACAAAAATTATAAAGTGTTATATTTAAATATTTAATATTTACATCTCAATTTTATTATAGTTTCTCAATTATTTGCAATTGTCACATACACATCCAAACTATCGAAATATAATACATTCAAATTATACAAGACAGCCAGTTTTTTGATATACTCAGTTATTCACGGAAATAAAAATCACGTTTACAAACAAAAAGATGATGTTCTTATTAACCTCTTAATAAACAACAAATAATTAGTATCATCTACGTCTTTATGAAATTGTTAATTAATTCGTCATTAACCATGTATAATACCACGCTAAGGATTATAATTGTTTCATCAGGTTAAACGTAATGTAGGTACTATTATGCACCACATACACGCGATGGTCAGAGTAAACACAAAAACGCTGCAATGCATATTCTACAGTAATTTATCATATTAGAAAACTATGACAATTCACACAAACTCAAACTTTGTTTGGTGGTTCTGAGTTCAATAACACTTTTTTTAAATTTAAAACAACATTAAATCTTACAGTTAGAGCTAGTCTAAAAATCGTAACTGCGCAAATGTCTAGCTGTATCAGTAAATATCCACATTATTGTCTTTATTTATTTAATCGCCAGTTCTAGTAATATTTTTCGCTATCGACTTTTGTCCAATTGGAATTCAAATATTATGTCCTTTATCATATTGTGTGGCGAGCAATGCACAGGCAGTAAGCAATCGTCCGTACCTATTGAATAATATCGTTTCATACCATTCGCCTATGTGTCTGCACTCTGCACCCTTAACGTTATTACAGCATCAACAGACATTTGTTAACAGGTCGTTAATGCGTATTATATATTATTATATTAAATTGGTTAATATGATGCGTGTATTATAATTGTATGATTTTCAGCTGTTAACACCTGCATAGTACTTGATATTATTAGATATCTATATGAATGTCGTTTAGATAATTTAGATAATTATATAAGAAATTCTCACGGTTTCACAGAAAATGTATTGTGTGTGTGTGTATGTATATATATATATATTAGTACTTAATCGTTATTTTCGTTTTGGATTAAGTTATAGCTGTGAGGTGATCACTCTAAATCATGTCACGCACTCTAAGAAAAGATTTGAAATTCATTAAAATTATAAATACCGTTAAAGACAGATGCAAAAAAAGGCAAGTGATTGGACTTGTAAAGTTATATGTTTGCTAAAAACTGTTCGGCCTCTTTTGCAAAAAAATGAAATTAGCAGAGTATATACTATATATAGATTCACTAGCTTCGTAAACTTCAGAACTCAATTGTGTCGTCTATATTTTTCTCAATATTGTCGTGAATAGATGGTTAAATTATTCCAGTAGGTTAGCTATGTATAAGTTATAACTGCACTATTCTATACTCAATATATTTTAATCCACTATTATAATAGCTATTTTATTACTCAGATATTAACACGATTAGTTTGGTTTATCTCAACTACCCAAATATAGGACACTCATATATTTTGCTAAAAGTGTAATCAAAAGGATTTTTTTGGATATTGAAACTTGTAACACCCCCTTTTCGCGTTCAGCCGCATTTATTCAAAGAATGAGTTGATACTAGATATTATTATCGTGAAGATGACCTAACCTGAACCCAACCCACAAGTTTTATTCGAATATTTAAAATTAAAAGAACCCTTGAACAAAAAAGCTCTTGGCTACGTTCCTGCATCCACCTACCACCACATATTTTGTAAACCGCGTGTTTCGAGTTCTTCGTCTTCGAGCGATCACTGGCACTTACAGCAGTTCGAATTGACAAAATAACAACGATGACGACGAGTAACTGCAAAAATATAATATATATAGGACATTAGGACATAGGTAATATATTTTTTCAAACGGTTTTCGCATACGGACAGCCGTTGGCGTTGTACGCGTTATTAACAGTGCTCGTTAACTTAACCTAATCGTCGGTAATTCGCGTTTAACCCTTATACTATACACATGATATATGCCTGGTTCAATAATTTATTAATTGTTTTTAGACGATCGCCGGCACAATAACGCGTGCACGCGCAGCGCTCAATAAAATAACAATATTGTGATAAAATTGTACAGTATTTCACACCTATCCATACCCCGAGTGTACCCATACGATATTATTGCGATACTATATGCATCGTACGCATACGAGGTACCTACACGTCCTGACATCGTTATTATTATCTCGGCGATCCGTACGAAGCGACAACGACGCGGTCCTGTACACGGTCGGATTGAGTAACGCGTGTGTACTACAATACGAAATATACGTAATATAACGATATAGGCACACGAGCAATGTAATACACACTATGTACGCATATTGTAGGTACCTATACCTACCGGCCAGGTCGAAATAAGATCTACTGCAGCGGAGAGTGAAAAGTTTCCTGGCCGGGCCGCTCCCATTTTATTTCTACCGCGTGCACTATGCTGCAACGACTGCGGAGACGTGTATAATTGTACGTAGGTACGCACACGCCACACACACACACACACACACACACACACACACAGAATCTTATCATTTATTTAATAAATTATATATACATTACATGCACACTATAGTATGTGTGTATGTACCCATGTCCGTATGCATATAATATGAGCGTAGGTGACCTTTCGTCAAAATGCACGCCCAGTGCGCGAGTGGCGACCGCACAACGACGACACAACAATAATAATAATATTATTATTATTTTTCTACTATTATCATTATTATATTATTATTATACGCATGCAGGTAGGTATATTATAATGTTATTATTGTATATCTATATACAGGCAAAGGGGCGTACCTACGGGTGTAATTTCACGGAGATATGACAGTATCGCGCGAATAATTATAAAATTTTACTACAATATTATGATGTATTACGAGAAAGCGATTCGCTGGTGTACCCGCGAGAGATGGTTTCGCTCACAAATGGGTAAGTTGAGTCGTGGGTACGCGAGGAATTGAACACAGGAAGAAGAAAAATATTTTTTTCCGTCCTCGAAGCCGGCGCTATGATAAAGTCGTAAGTCGTCATATTATTCCGCGTTTGCCGGTACCTACTACAGTGCATTATGTCCGCGTTTAAAGCGTGGGCTTATATGAATTAAATAAGTTATATGATATTGCTTAAAATAAGCTTACCGTAAACGCGTTCGTGGTATTCTGAGATAATTAGTAGGTAACTATATTATATAATATTGTATAATAATACACGCGAATTGTATAACGATCGTGTGTGAAGATTGTTACGATTTGCCTTCCTCGCCGTCGCCGAAGACGAGAAATCATTATTATTATTAATTATAATCGTTATTAACGGAAATATAATTCCAATTAGGTGCGTTTTTTTTTTATGTTATATAATATAATTATAATAATATTTATAGCTATAATAGATATTAATTTACAACAATTATACAAATAAATCAAAAAGATTACATGCTATACAAAAATACAAAATAATACTAAAAAAAAAATCTTCACGATCTATTCTATTTCTCTATATTGACTATTTCAACTAATAAATTTATTCCTTATAAATTTAGTATGATTTGATATTTTTTAAGACCTGATCTTTACCTATATAGAGATGGTAGCAGAATCTCAGATACAAAATTTGTAAAACATACCTATCATTATGGGACGGCTACTAAACGGCCGATTTTTAAATTTCAGTTATTATCTTTATCCTTGAGTACCTATGTATGTTATATTATTACAACGGAAGGTCATATTTTTTTTTGGACAGTTATATCTGAAATTCTGCTAAACCGATTTTTATGATTTTTTTTTTTTTTTTTAGACGTGTGTACTCGGTGAACCATCTAATGAGAAAAGTTCTGAAAATGATTCAATTAAATAGTTTTTGAAATTATTTAGTTTTCTGTGTAGTGACTACGTAGCGTTACCTGCCGTGTGCACGCGTATATTGCTCATAACTCCCACTGTGTGTCGGTGTCTACTTCTGCGTCATTGTCGTCAGTATGAGTTTTCTATTAATACCCACATTAATTAAAATTTTAATTTGTTTGTTAACTTTTTTGGACGAAATATTTGCAGAGTTCCCGATATCCATGTGTATATGATTTAAACCCAATAGAAGTAAAATCACATTCTATTTTAATTTTTAAATCATTTCTGAACAATTAACATTTATGTTACATTATTTTAAGTTATAACTATTCATTTTTTATAATTATTTCTGTATATTTTTATAATTATTCAGCTAATATATTTTAGTTTTTAACTATAACCCGACAGCGACAGACAATTCAGCTATAGTAATATAATATTAACATTAAGTAAGTACCTATAATATGACATGATAATTTGAGACAAAAAAAAATTAATTTCCGTTAGACGGCCGCCATCTCTTCTATCTTCCTCGTACTGGATCATACCGTTTAAATTTTAAATTAACATAAAATCAATGCTAGTGGCTTTGAGCAAGTTACATAACTTTTGCTACTTTTGTAAAATAATTATTTATCACAAAAGCACGTTGTTCTAAAATGACACTGTAACTTCTATTTTTATATTTTTTAATATTTAAATTGGAAGTTTAACAGGAAAAAAACGTGAAGAAAATTTAATTCATTGGTGACCAAAATAGTGTAGGTATACTAACCGAAAATGACAAAAACGGACATTTCAGAATGGTCAAAAAGTGACCCGTCCTTATTTTTGACTATACGAGTACATGCATTATATTTTATAAACATTGATATCATATTGTATAATACTAATTACGATTCACCTATAGAGCTTTATATAATTCGTCGAACTTTTTATGTCTTGTATTACAATTTACTTATCGCGAAAAAAACCGTCCTTAATATTAACTCAGTACTCGCTTTAACCACAAATTGCAAAAATATCAAATGTTTATTTTTAGACGAATCACCTTGTATATACATAATATTATATCCGTGTGCACGTAGGTTTATGAAAAAAAAATTCTCCGACAACTGAAATGCACACGACCAACTGCAAGTTAATAACAAATGTATAGCACTGCTAATACACTGGTCGTCATCGTGATAATTGAGCTCGTTTTTTTTCTTCTATTCCCACGGTTAATGATATGTTCCGATGTAGGCAACAATAATAATTATAAAGACGGCACGCTCAAATGGCAGGTATAAATGCGCGGTATACGGTATACCTATACAATCCATATTGTAATAATAAGCTGCAGTAAGATATGTCAGAAAATATACTAGACGTGTTTAGCGTGTTTTGGAATAATTATTGTTCATCGACGATTGGATTATAATATATTTTTAGTATTATTTGAATGGGATATATTTGGCGAAAAATTCATTGTGTGCTCCACAAATTTAAAGGTTTGAACAAACGACCGGTTTCGGTCGACCTGCACGTCATAACGATAATAATATTATATATCAGGGGTGGCCAGCGAGAAGAGACTCGCGAGCCACCAAATATATTAATATAAATATGGAAGAGCCAAAATGTAAAAAAAAAAAAAAGCTCATATTATTATATAATACTATAATACATAAACTCATATTAAAAATAAATGTTTGTAAAAATGTTACGATAAGATGCAAGAGCCGCAATAGTCTATGACGCGAGACGCGGGTTGGCCACCCCTGGTATATATCGTATCTATATAGTAAGAATATAACAACTAGAATAAATTCAATTTACTGTAGCTTAGGTTTTTTAATAATACTGCAATAATTAAAAAAAAAATTATTTTTATAGCAATATGATCTATAAAATAATTATTTACAATAAGTTCTGATAAACGGACGCTTTGTATACTGTCTATATTGTTTAAATTACTTAGGTATAGACATCATGAAAATTGTGTACCTACGCTTAAAATAAACCATCCGGTAATATATTTTACGAGATGAGAATATAAGATTAAAGATAAACATAAAGACATATTAGAAATGTAATATATTAAATAAATATAAAGATTAAATCGTTCAAAATTTTATCCTAAACAAAATTCGCAATGCCTGTAAATAAAACAATAACGAATACAAAATTATACTTGAAATAATTTACTATACATTTAACTATTAAATTTTAAACTTAAAAATTAATTTAATGATTTTATTTTATTTTATTTTTTTGTCAATTCCGTATAGTGACCCGTACCCCTCCGAAGTAAGAATACTATAGAGTATTTAAAAACAAAACAAAAAAAAAAAAACCGTCGTGATAATATATAATTTAGGTATGGCACCACTCGAACGATCTCGACTGACGGTGCCACGGTGGACAGTTTTCTTCCGTGGCTGCTGTAACAAACACGACGATCGCGCAGAGTTCGAAATCAGCGTAGCTCGCCGGCCAGTTATTATCGTTATTATTTTTTACTATTACTATATTATTATATACCTACGCTATAGGCACACATCTCGACCGTCGAAGATCGCAGAGCAACAATAAAGCGGAATAATAATAATATACCTATCCAACGGTAGGTGTGCAGTACATAATAAAATATAATATAAATGTATGATTAATTATAGAAAGAAGAGGAAGGCGTCATCGTAATCCGTAATAATTGCCGTTATCGCGACGCGCACGCCGCATATAGGTACGATGATAATAATACAAAATCGGAGTGCGCTCGCCATATAGCCAATAATAATAATTATAATATTATATGCGTGTGCAGGTACGCCCCGTTGTGTGTTTATGCAGCGCTAATCGAATCGAATTATGATTACGGTGTACATGATGGTGGTATCCACGTCAGTATGCATTGCCACCGTACAATTATTAACCGACTATATGATATCTATCGGAGTGTCTGCTGGAGGGAGAGGAGCTTATTTTCTCGCAGTGACTGTGCCCCGGGTGACAAATTTTGAGACCCTAAAGGAGCACCGGTGATTACGATTCAAAACGCCTATGATATCGATGATAAATTTTCATTTTTACTATTTATAAATTTATAATAATAATAATAAAAGTTTCAAGTGTCTACGACTTATATACTTTTTGTGAATAATAATACAAATATTGAAAATCATTAGAGTATAAATCGTTATCATTGGGCGAATTCGTAAAAATTTAAAATTCAGACGCTCGCCATAACATTTTTTCCTATAATGACGCTCGATCGAGTTTTCTCTGTGGTGGTTATTTGAAGGAAAACTCGTGGAAAACTTTGTATTGAATTTTTTAACCTTAGATATAAATAATAAATATTTTATGAACTTTCAACTACATAATTACTATTTGCGCAAATTTCCACGATTTTGACATGTATCGTAAAAAGTTGAACTTTAAACGCTTATATAAAAAAACATTGTGACTAAAGATTTTTGACGTTTTTAAAGAAAAAATTATAAGAAACCTTGTATATTAAATTTTCAAGTTTTCAAGTTTTTCAAAGCGTATTTATAAGGTAATATTGTTGTTAGAGATGGAGTTTGTGGGCAAAGCCCCTACGGCTTGTTTCGCAAAGAAAGATTTATGCTCCCTCTAAAATTAAATCAAATAGGTATCCACCTATGTTGTAAACATTGGTACGAGCGTTTTGATTAGATATATACAAGCAAGCTAACTAATATAACTTATAAGTATAAAGGAAGTCGTTTTTCAAAAATATATACGACTATACCTATTATATTATAGCGGTTTTAGTTTTTTATACAAAGTCTAGACTACTTTATATTCTTGTGTCTACATTTTAGTCCATACGTCAGTTAGTAAATAGTTACCATACATAATATAAATATTTTAATATTGTAGCTGAATAAATAAATAATTGTATAACAATTCTATTCAAAGTAAATTCAAATACCAGTATAAAAGATGTATTCAAATATGAGTTTTTAATAAAGATTCATATACTAGTTAATATTAAAAAAAAAAAATAGCAAACATGAAATATACCAAATTCGTAATTTTCTGCAATTGTATTATATTGGGTATTGAGACTTAAGAGGATGTCGTATCCGTGTGTTCTGTCTTCGTTTCATATTAACATACATCTTAATAAATTCGAGTTTAGCAGAACCATTTTATGCATTTGCTCTAACAGCCATAAGTAAAATATGCAAAATTAAATTAAATTAAATTGCATAATATTATATATTTAAAAAATAGAAATTTAGCACGCTCGCAGAGTAAGCTTTCTTAATTTGTTTAATTTTTATAATATAATGATGTATTGTATGGATAATAAAATACATAATATAATATTATTATAGTATACACCTATTAATATTCGACCGAGTGCAGGACAAAACAATAATAGGTATTGTTAAAACAATTTAAAATTCACCATGGATTTAGATGACGTATGAAAACCCGCATGTGTTGACTCCGTCAGTTCTTTAAACGTTTTGCCATTGTAGTACATATTTTAATATCATTATTATTTTCTTTTGATATTTTTAAAATATTTAGATTCGTTTTAAACTATTTATTTAACGAACCTCTTACACCATTCTACAAAACGTCAGTTTCAAATTAAAAGTTAATAACAATAATCAAATATGAGGAGCATTGACTTGTTGAAAAATGAATTTTATTAAAACTTTTAATCGAGTTATAGTTAATTTTCTGGTTAACGTAATAACTTGACAGCTAAAAAATGTTTAATCGTAATAAATATATATATATATATATATTTCGATTTTAAGTATTAATAAATAAAAAATTCAAAAATTTAATAATTTTATATTTAATTTAATATTTTTTATTCTATTGAGTGTATTGTATTGAAAAAACCTGCTAAATCGCAATTGTATATTTATTGTTAAGTTTATAATAACACGTAAAACTACTATATAATATAATATTTTAATGACTGCTTGATAAGCTGATGGAATCTAAAAGCAAAAATATATAGTGGTTTTAATATTATATGGTATATTATATTAATATGTGTATATATAATTAATATATATGTTAAAATTTAAAATTTTTCCGATTCAAATCATCTTGTATGTATTCATAAAGCAACTTCCCGAACGAATGCAATAACAAAGAATCATATTAATGACAATCTAGTACCGAGCTTCTTATAATATTATTAGTAATAGTAAAAATGTATAACATTTCAAGTTGATTATTTTATATCCATGGTCGCACACAATTTATATATAATATCATATTATACTTGTGTACTCACCTACGGACTATTTAGGCCACTGTAATTTATTACACTTGTACTAAATCACTCTGATGTATTCAAATGAGCATGTAATACAATGAATCTTTTGAGACCGGAGAAATGGTTTAAACATATTGTATTATGCACCTCGCGAACCGGTCACATATATGGGTGGCGGTGTTTTATTATGTATTTTTTTTTTTTTTTTTATCAAAATTGAATATTCAATGGAAAACGTTCATATTTCACAACTCACGATTACTAAGTGATACGTTAAAAAAAGTTTAATGCACCTATAATGTTTATTTTAATAAAATGTATTCAAAAATGATAATTCACTATTCAACAGGTACCCATACTCGTACTTTAAATTAAAAACTACAACGTGCATTTATCGTGAAAAAAAAGCATGAATAAAAGTTTATTTAATAAGTATTCATGTATTCGCATATATTTATGAGTATAGAAAAATACAATTTAAATCGGTATCAAAGTATAAAAGTATAAGAATAATATACATATAGTAAAATCTAAGTAAACAATAAGTACATTAAAATACATAAACCATTTTAAATATAACAAAGTTTCAAACATATTTTAAAAGCAACAATACTTTTTTGATTTTTTATCTTTAGTTTATAGTTCCCACCGACTAATATTATTATACAGAAAGGCTGACAGTATCTTATAGACAATATATTTTTGTCAAATTAATCATTTTTTTTTTCAAATTATAAATTGCTATGATAATTTAATATTGTTTTTTTATTTTTACCAACCTGTCGATTAACTATTGTTGAATATCTCTATGTTATTGATAACATAATTTAATATTAAACAACATTATGTATGTTTTGAAAAGTTATCCAAAACTAGGATACGTCAGGACGTTTTGTAAAATAGAAAAAAAAGTTTCGACTTTTTGATATCATATAAATCAATATGGTTTTTATAACCTTAATAGAATTGTCTGCTACTTTTCACTGCACTATTACTTACTGAATAATCATTGTTTTATTATTCTTTTGTAAAATATTATTACAAATTTTACGACATATATTATATTATATAATAAATTACATACAATGAAAAGATGAATTTTGTGTTGTTTAAAAAATTAATGGTTAAAAAAAATTTAAGCCGGATTTGTATATTTTAACGAATGCATTATATAATTTATTATCGGTAAATAATTTTTTCATTCAAATTCAAATTTAATATTAAACTTTTTACAATCGCATAGTATAGGACACTTCATTAATGAACTCAGTACAAATAATTCAGTTATGTTATTGAATGATTGATAATATTTTATACTATGGTAAAAAAAAACCGGTTTACGATTCCAGAATATGAATTATTATTATATTAAAACATATATTATATTATTATAATATAGATGTAAAAACGTACCTTTTTTCGTAAGGTTTTTTTTTACCCGGTTGTTCGCGGAACGGTTTATTTGTATACTGAATAATTTTTTTCAAGTTTAAAAATGATTATTAAAAGCATAATATTATAAACAATGGACTTATATTATGTATACCTACATAAAAAGTAGGTATATTTTTCGACTTTTTATCAAATACCTTTAATTCATTTTTATAACGCACTAGTGTAACGTACATTATTGCGATTGTGAATTATGAAGTATGAAGTTTTGGTACATAATTATATGTTATCGGTAGATAAACCAAACAATCATTTAATTTACAGTTCAATTATAGTATAAAACGTTTGAAAACTGGAAGACACATTTATTCATCTACTATCTACCTTATATTCTAGTTCTAGCAATTTTATATTATGATTGTGGTTTTGGAAAATAACTCGATGGCTTTAAAAGATTTGTATTTTTTCTTTTTTTTTTCCATTTACGTCATGTATATATACATTACAATATATACCACTGTTACCAAATCGGACCCAGACAAATCAAATATCTCTGGGCCATAGACGAATTTTCAATTTATTAGATCTTTGTTTGCCAAAAGTTCATTTCTCCTCGCACCGGTCCTCGTTCACAAAGTAATCAACCAACTCGCGAATAATCGTATAATACGGTGTCTGATGTTAATTATGTTTGGTTTTTATTTATTTTAACCCTTTTAATTTTTTGTCTCTTATTAAATGCAATTCATACGTAATACTGACGACATTATTATATCACTATTATATCATATTTTATTTATCTATCTATATAAAAATTCAATTTTTGTATTTCAAGAACAAAATTCATGAATCACTTCCATTAATTTTTAGGTGTCGAATTCTGGGGTAAAATAAGAGTATTCTACGACCTAGTTCTAACGAATTCGTTGATATGACTTTTATTGAAATTAGTGCAGCTATTTATATCTATATAATAAAAAACCTACACTTGTAAACGTATGTTTATTTATTATGTAGGTAAAGAAAAAACGAATATATACTCATTGTGTACGTCATTATTATTTCGACATTACACATTAATTTAATATTATTACTATATACGCGCGTTGCTATACATGTGTGTCCAATAATTTATGTATTTTATGGTGATACAAATTCAACATTTAAAGATTTTTTTTTACTACAAGTAGAGTTTAAATCAAGTCAGATTAAAACAGAACATCTAAACGTATACACGCACGTACTATATGTAGGTAATTATTATATTATGTGCACATTAATTCAGATGTGTATGTTTAGTACATACATAACGTCCACATATTATTATATTATATGTAATATGTATATTAAAACATAATAAATTAATACGTATCAACTATGGGTATATATATTATTCATTAAATGTATATTATGTATGTATATATGTTATGCGTGAATTAAAAAAAAAAAAAATAATAATAATGGACAAATCAAGTTTTACCTGTTGATTTCAATTTGCAGTAATTTATAAAATGTACAATATTATAACGTTTATAATAGTATGGAATATCAAACATTTCATATCAGCGTGTAAAACATAAAAAATTTTATCTTATATATTTTGCTCTAAATAAATGTAAACACGTATAAATAAAAAACGCAAAACACAATAATTAATAGTAAATGCGTTCGTTATATAAGTGATCAAAAAATACATTACCTGTAGGTTGTAAGTGATGTACTGATGTATATGTACACCAAATGTAGGCACATTATTCGCTAAAAAAATTAAATAAATGTATCCACAAGGACGTACATAATATCATTATATTATATAAGTCTACGTGACTACGTCGATAATATAATGTATAGGTGTAATTTGCTATTTCTTGATGTAAAATCGTGTGGAAAACATACTGATTAATAATATAATATTATCATCTTAACTACCCTAAAGTCGAACTAAATTATATTATATATTATATTCTGCAAGTCATGAATGGTTTAATTATCGTGTTTTGTAACGAAACAGCTGCAGTATTAATGTATATACCTAGGTAACCTAATAATAAGGTATACTTACTACTAACAATTAACTTAGCACTCTATACTTGCGATTGATAAATTTCTTTTTACTTATCATCCTAACATTATAATATCTGAATGGAAGGGAGTAGTTGGGTGCCGGTAGTTATAACCTGTATACAATTTTTAATTTTTATTTTCCAGGTCTTCGTCGATAGTGAACAAAGATGATTCATTTCACTTTTTACACATAGGTATGATCTTTAAAAAACAAAAAAAAAAAATTACCGATAAAATTATGAACAGTGCATTTATATATATAGGTATGTATATAAAATAAAATTACTTTTGAAGAGGTATCTAAAATCTCATTAAGAATCATATTACACCAAAAATTAATGTTCGTTACCTTGTTAAGTCCTAGTTTCCTATAATCAAGCATCCATGACATGGAGGCCCATAAGTAACATTTTAGGGAGGAGGTCAAAATAAAAAATTCTCTAATGTAAGGTAATAAAGATAATAATAATATTATGGTAATATTTATTGAGCTACAAGTTTTTAATATTCTTTGTTCAGGAGGGTCAAGTGCCCTATCTTGTCCACCCCCACATAATGGGCGCCCATAATCTATGATTGCGTGGCGCGCGAAGCATAATTACTCGGTCACAATTTCTTGCGTGATGTGATGCACAAGAAAGATGATTTGCTGGACTATACGTGATTTGAAGTTTAAAAACTGTTGTTAATTTGTTTTTAATAACACCCCAAAATTGACGGGTTGATACTTGATACTCTATAGTATCTTAGAAGACGAAGCCAATGAAGATCTGTTGCAACTTTTAAGTTACTTCAGGGATAAAAATGATAAAAGATTTAGTGAACGGAGCAGAGAGGGATGGTTTAACGCTTAAGTTCAGAAAAGCCTTAAAAATAATAAAACTAGGTTTAGAGCAGATTTTAGGGTATCATTTGAGTTATTTAACGATATTTTAAATTACATTAAAGAAAATATAAAAAGATATACGAATAATCAAGTCAATAAATCAGTATCATCAGAAGAAAAGCTAAGTCTCACTCTAAGGTACATAAGTAAAATACAATTATGATATTATATGTACATATATTCATTTTTCAGTAATTTAGATTAAAATTAGAATGTAGGTATTAGATTGTTATCTAATAAGTTAGAAAATAATTATCCAAAACACTGTACTTATAACCTTCTACAAATATATTTCATATTTTTTTTCAACTGCGTTAAGCACTATTTAAAAAAAATATACATTGAATAAAAACATACTCGTATCAAAATTGTTGTAAAAGTTACTTAGAACAGATTTAGAGATAGGTAAAGTATATAAATATTAACGATCCTTTATAGTTTATTATTTTAAATGATATTTGATTGTTTAACTTAAGAATCAATTAAATATAAATGATAAATTTTATTTATTAATTAATATCAAGTATTAGCTTAAGTGTTATTTAAGGAGGGGGGTATTTTACCGGGCTGCAAATTCTAAGTAGAAGAAATTTTTGAAGGTGAAATAAAAACAAGACTAAATATTTGTTGTTTTACAGTTCACAATAATTTTTGGGAAGACTTATTAATTATCAAATAATACAATATTATATGCACATTTTTGGCATTAGAAACTTCGCGACGATATTGTTGCCGCAGTGATGGTAGTAATATATTGTACAGTGCATGTACTCGTTTCCATCAAAAGTGTACCTTTCCCTTTTTCCCCAATACTCGTTTTCACCAAATGATATATTGACTAATTTCACGATTCCACCATAAAAATTTCTATACCATTAAAAGCTATTGGGTGTACAGTAAGTATATTTAAATTATTATAACATTTTGAAAAACAGTATATTATAATATATTTTAATGAATATAATATAGGTACCTATAGATAATATACTTACATTAAATTATAAACAGTTATATATATATATATATATATAAATTGTAAGAATCACCAAGCAGTAATATGAGAACCCGTAATGAATAATAATAATACTAAAAAAAATATATTTTTGACCAGTTTGTTATTTTACTTTATAATTTAGTATAATATACTAATATAATAAATACCTATATTACACTTAAATTAAAAAAAAAATTAAGAACTCACTCTGCTGTATAGTAGGGATGGAGTGGACCACGGTCATATAGAGTAGGTCACTATATAATGGATACATTAAATTTGAATGCAATGATAGGTATATCATCAAAACGATTCTGAACGGAGATGGTTTGTCAATCTAGGTCTTAGGATATTATATTATATTATAATTTTTTTATTGTGAAAATTAAAATATTAAACACTGCTCGTAAAGTAAAAATAAAAAAAAATTGATTTTGTCAAAAACTAGTTTTATACATAAATTCCCGTTTTCCATTTACTTTTGAGGGGTTTTTCCTAAAAACTACTGGGTAGTTTTTACTTTCAACTATACTTCTACACTTGAAAATTGAATCATTATTTCCATAAGTTATTTGTTACGCAGACACAAAAAAAAATGTTTTTCTCATTTATAACTAAAACACTAATATAATTAAATAGGTTTATAATATATTTTATTATTAATACGTAATATAACAATATATATATCAGTAAAGAAAATAATATAAAACAACTGTTATTAATTACTAAAACGTCTAAAACCATAATTTTTTCTAGTAATTAAGTTATGCTGTAAACCTGTTATATAACTTTTCTTGTAATAGCCAAAATGTAATTTTTTTTGTTTAAAAATTTTAAATTATTGGACTAATATAATATGAGTACCTATGTGAATGATGTTAATTTGTTTGCGTGGTTAGAACTTTTATGTTAGATATTTATCCTCATAATATGTCTGCAGTGTTTCGCTTTAAGAGTAAAATTACGGCTTTGCAAAATATTTTTTTTTTTTTTTACTGGTAGTTATATATTCATATCATTGTAATAGTATTTTGTGTGGTATCTTATAATATATATATTTTTAATAATTTTCAATGTTTTGTTTTGTATTTTTTATTTGGTCTATAGACGTTTGGCGCGTACTCTCTATACAGAACTATCGCAATTAACTGTGAATTAATTAGTGATTAATAAGTAACTCTAATTTTCTTGAGTTCCAAGATATCTGTTGAATTTTGAGAGCGTACAATATTTTTCTTAGTTTATTTTGAAACGCTTAAACACGGTTATTCTGTTTAAGATTATGACACATTTTTATATCTAAATATTTACAGTTTTTAACTATTATTACAAAAGTTTGGTAGGCACGTATTTTCTGACATAAAAAAATGTTCTCATGTATACATAGATGTTTTTATTTTATTTGTTTGATTAGAATTAACTATATAATGTGGTAAAATACAATAATACAATATAATATACATGTATAGGTAACTAATAAACTATTAATATTCTCTTACACTGTATCTTTAAATATTATTTCATTATTCTAATAAAGTGTAATAACATAATATTTTCAACATTTTATGCTGTTTTAGAAAATGTCGAATTAACATGGAAAACTACTATACCTTTATCAGCTTTTAATACGTAGTGCCTAAGTATATTTATAACAATTGTTTTAGTAGAAACATTACATTGGCTTCAATCAATAAGAGGTATATTATTTGTTGGAATCGTGGAGAATGAGGAAAATGCTCTCGTTTCAGCGTTCGGACTATTACATTTCTACATTGGTATATAAGAACACATAATTTTTGAATAATATAAAATAATATATGCTTGTTTAATACAACATCAGTATATACATCCTGTTACGCGATGACGTTTGTATGTATTTTAAATTATGTAATCTTCATTACAAGATTACCTATTATTGCAATAATTTTATCTTTATACAGTTTAAAACGTTTTATTTGTATAAATTGCCTGATAACAGGCATTTAGTTATGAAGGATTTCATTTTTGGAAAGGTTTAACAAAATTATTTACATTAATAAAAATAATGATTTAAAGAGCGCAACCTGCGTATTAAAACGGAATTCTAAACTCATGTATAATAATTAATATATAATATCTACTATTATAGGTAATTATTATTTATTGGCTTATTGTTATTGTTATTGATTAGTTATTATACTTATCCATCAAGTTTTTGAACGTTTGATGGCCTATTTTTATTTAAAGGTATTATCCGGGATTTCGTATTAACAAATAATAATATTGATATTCGTCGTATAACAAAGACCTATATTTACCTAATTAATTAATTTATAATATCAAGGATCATGGTAATATGAAGTGGTCCTAAAAAGTTGAGAATAAAGCCCCTTGAATACCCTTGAATATGTATTTACGAATCACTGTTTTCAATTAAGTATCGTATTATCAGTCTGTACTCGTAGCGGTTAATACTCTAATTATACTCTAATAATATTTTGTATTATTTACTGTTATTTCATTATGCGTTGAGTGTTCACGTTCTTGTTTTATTATTAGAATGTTTTAAACGATACATTTTTTTTACCATATACTCGTATTATTAATGAAAATGTGACAAGTTAAACACAAATTTATTTCATATTTATCTCGATAAAATTGACTATAATTATCTTAATCTTTATCTGGATAAATGATTAGTTATCTAATACAAAAACTACGTATCTGATTACTTTTTAGTCATAATTTCACTATACTCGAGATAATGCGAAATTATCAGAGCCCGATTGAAAGAAAACAAACCTATACCTACAACATTGTATACCAAAGATTTCTTTTAAATAAATTTTAGTTAGAGAAATAGTAAAGAGTTTCAATTTAAAATCCACCCTCCTCAGAAATATTCGTGAAAACGGCTATAAATTCATTGTGTTCATTGTTCTTATAAATTACGGAACTAGAATTTTCCGTTAAAACAGTATTATATAAGTAGCTAGTCACTCACGAGTACAGACGATCAGTTAAGTCAGCATAATGGAAACTAAAGATGATCTTTTATCGCGTATTTCTAATATAATATGTATGTATGTGTGTATTACGAAAATAAATGGATCGTGGCTTTCTCGGATAATATTCGTGGACCACGACAATCGTTATTAATCGTTCGTTATTGTTTTCTATTGTATTGGTCAATCGGCACAATTTAATTTATCACTGTTATTATAATCAAAACAACAATATATATCTAATAACTTTTATACTTTATATAATTTTTTGCTCGCCAAATGTAATAAATCACCGATTGTGAGAAAAAAAGTGAATTAAAAATAAAGGACGTTACAGTACTATATTATATCACTGATGGCGATCTAGTTATTCAACGATATATTTTGTTGTACTCTTTCATTGGCGTTATCGTGATCTATCAGAAATTAAAAACGTTTATGCTATTATAAACCTATACGTTTTCTTCTTAAAATTAGTTATGAAAATAATAGGTAAAGGTATGCTTTATCAGGGTTTCCGAATGGAACGTAAAAAACGGTTAAAGAACATTATTGTTGTTCATAAACCAAAGTATAATGGAACGAAACTAATTATTTAATACAGTTTATTGGTCCTTCATATAAAACAACATAAACTATTGAGTTTACTGAACTTTTTCACGTAAAACGTTATAATCTTTAAAGTTCTTTAAAGAATTGACACGAGGCGCGTCATCATAACCTATATTATAAGTTTTTTGAACAATTACTAGAAAAACGTTATAACGTTATAACCTATTAAGTTCTTTGAAAAATTATTTTAAAAAACGTTATAACTTATTAAGTTCTTTGAAAAATTACAAGGAAAACGTTATAACCTATTAAGTTCCTTGAACAATTATTAAAAAAACGTTATAACCCATTTAGTTTTTTAAACTGTTACACAAAGAACGTAATAATCTAATACATTCTTCAAACTTTTAACACATAGAACATCATGAACTAAACCGTTCTTCGAACTTTGAAAATAACATTATGAATTAAAATTATCTTTTGAGTATTTTGACTATTTTGGATTTAAAATTATTTAAAAATAATTAGTAATTTAATTTAAAAATCTAGAACTTAAATTACATATAGTCCTATCTTTAATAATGACTAAGGTAATGATTACAAATATACCCTAACAACATCATACATTCATACGACTTTGAAAAAATCAAAGAACTATAGAAGCTTCAGCCAAAATAAATCCAATAACCGATCATTTATTTTTGAGGATATAAGATGATATAATATGATGATAATATAAATTATAGGTATTAAGTTATTATGAGTAATAATATAGTAGGTAATATAATAATGTAAATTAATAATAATCAATGAATACTATAAATGAATAATAATGAATAAATACTATAAATAATTATAAATAATAATCAATAAATACTATAAATATATACTGCATAGATAGATTAACTTTTGCCAAATAAATAGTTTGATCATACAACCATTATGTCCTCCAGTAAAGAGGGGTTCATCCTATTCGTTGATCATTCAATATGAATTTTAAACTGGAAAAAAAACGTTCCACTGTGACCTATTTAAAAACAACAAAATTAGCTATAGGTATAATAATATTACAATGAACATTATATAACATTTCAAATATTTATATATTTTTGGAACTAAAATACGAGTATTACTTAAAATCAAAGATTATAAAATAGTGTAAGACAGATCGTCGTAACTCAATTTGTACCCTAACTTTTCCCTTACACGTTACTTTTGAACACTTCCAACGAATATTGGATTTGTTTTTTTTCTTAAAATTGTATATTCAAACCCATTTTTAAACATTTTTAGTTTAGTTATTTGGTTTTTGCTCATTTTATATGATTTTAGAGTGAATAGGAACTTGTAATACTGTGATACCAAACACATGTCTCATACTGATCACGATCATGATTCGCAATTTAAAGTTTTCAGCAATTTAATTTTATCTCATCTTTTAAAATATATTTCCTGGTTTATTTATACTCTACAAAGTGTCCACGATATGCAACTCAAACAATAGATAGTACAAACTGTCCGTTTACCGTTATTTTAGTGTTTTATGCTAATAATCATTCGTCATTTTAAAAGAAAAAATTGATAAATCGTATAATTATTAACCCGTATATTATAGTCTGTAGTATAGTCCTATTCTTTTAAAAACAAAATAAAATTAACTGAATTATCTGAAAATATTTATATTTGTTTTAATCATAATATTAAGTACACTATGTGTCAATCAATGTAGCTAAATCAAATAAAATAAAAAAACTATTTTATATGTAAGTACTCAATACTCTGTAGTTTAAGTGAATCCACTAGCTGTAAATATTACGGTCTACATTTTACATACTATTCTATAATAATATTCTATAATTTGTACATAAGCCACATTTAAAAAAAAATCTGGTACTATAATAAATGTGGTATTATGTAACTCAAATCGAATAAAAATAGAACAAAAACAAGGAATAACGTTCATTTACTGTGTTATTTCACGGTTTTAAGAATACATAATACTACATAATAATATAATAAATATAAGTCTCATGGACGTAGCTAGAATTTCATTCAAGAGAGGGCAAATTAAGGGGGTACATTTTTCAAAAGTATTTATTTATATTATTGTTTTTTAATTATATCAATGACAATCGTTTATAGTCTTCGCAAAATCAAGCTATTATATCGATCGCTAAAGTGATTTTAATGTAAAATATAAACGTTTTTTATAAATAAGTAGAATTCAATTTGAGGCGTAAGGTTGCCCCCTGCCCGCCATCACTACACCCATGTACAGCCTTATTATAGGTGGTCCGTTTCATATAGGTTTTTTTTTTATTAACAAAAATTACCATCTGTTTTAGCAATTTAGTTATTAGTAAGTAGTTTCAATAGTTTTATGATAAATTATAAATGTATAATTATTAAAAAAAAAAATAGAATGGCATAATGAGAGAGACTATCTATAATATCTATTGTTATAGCTAGATTGACTTTATAGAATTAATTGGTTTTATTTATTGATTTGAGCTATTCGTTTGAAAAGTCTTGATATCAACTTTTTTGATACGACCACGCATGGAGGGTTTTCAAAGACTGTGACTAGTGCGAGTGAAGATATATAATGTATGATGAAAAAAAAACCGATCTTGGCGGTACTGTAGTTAGATTTGTAACTGTGTTTGGATAGTCGTTGGATTTTAAGGTTCGAAAAAAAATTGTGACACAAAAACCATTAATCAATCACACCACTCCGTCTGAATTTATAGCTAACAACTTCGTTATGTAGGTACGTACTTTCCTCTTATCTGATAGTTTCACTGCTGGGTACAACGTACACTATGTGAGGCTTTATTGGGGGGAGTGAAGGTGGTGTAGTAAAAATGTGTTTACACATTTACCTCTAAATTGTATTACACTTAAAAGTGATAGTATAATATCGGTATTGAAAAATAATTACGGTCATAAACGGTCGGAGAAGGTCTGTGTTCAAAGATTGCGGTACACATTATTATTATCTTCTCACAGAACGTACCTAAACTATTACGCTAATACGCTAATAATAATGTTATTATTATTAAAGTATATCCGGAATCCAATCTACAATATTCAATCGCCGCAACTCGGATGAAATATAACAATAATAATACATCGGTCAATTAATCGTTACAAGTTAATAAAATATAACGTTTAGCGATGTGTAGTATACGTATAAATAATAATAATGACTGCTATAGTTCGGACGAGGCGACAATACAAAAAAATCTATATAAAACGCGAACAGCAATAATTCAAATAACTTTGCTCCAGATATTAGAATGATACGAGTCCTTTTTTTTTTTTAAAAAAAAAAAACGTTTTAATCACAAATTGACCTCTGCGTGAGATCGGCGTACCTATATACTGCCCTAACCGTTATAGCTCCGGCAAAAGAGACGAGTGGGCATTGACGTGACGCAGGTTCATTAAAGAGATACGTAATATATATAGGCTAAATGTATATTTTATGATATAAACATATTGTTGTGTTGCATCGTTCGCATATTATTATTATTATTATCTTATATTAGCCACACACCGGTATACTATGTATATTATATCGTATAGTGCAAAACTACATGTCTACATTCGCGTATATATATATATATTATAACGATATAAACGCGTACACGATATAGAGTTTAGTTAGGTGACATTAAATGCGCAATTTGAATGTATAATATATACGCGTACAGTATATTATAATATACACGAATGAATGTGTGATACATTCGTCGAGAAAACAAACACATTACAATATATAGGTGTACGGCGTGTACCGGACAAGTGTAAAATACGTCTGAATACACAGCGACTAAGTATACGCGTATGGGTGTATGTATGTGTGTGTGTGTGTGGTGTGTGTATACATCTGTTGTATTCGTAATGCGAATTCTTACAAAACTTTGCAGACACTTTCTGAATTGCAACAGTGAAATCGTACCTATTTATAATTTTCACGGTTATTCGAAATAATAAACATCGTCGCGTGTATTTGCATATTTTGTATATTATTGTTATCTATTCGATTTATCACGCTGGATATGATATGACGAAAAGGCGGACATTACCTAGTCAAAAAGTTGAACTTTCAAAATAGTTTAGTTTAAACGAGTGCTGCGGTCGAAATAAAAATACTTGTGTTCTCGTCGGTTTTAAAATAATAATCTGTCAAGTCGAAATAGTATCGTAGGTATTTGCACAAAATTATATTATAATATTATATAACGTGATATCCGTAAGAACTAGTTTAAAAAAAAAATACGTTGGAAGAATTTGGCCACACGTCAACTTGTTTTAAGCAGAGCATTAGTTTGACATTTTTTTTTTCCATATCGACTTTAAACTTAGCGAGTTATGCCTACTATACTTACTTGTAAACTATCGATTTGTAACTTATTGACGTTGACTTGTTCACTTGACTCAAATTAATTTAAATTAAATGTTTTCATTAAATTTCTCACTTTTGGTAATATGACGGTAAATAATATAATTACCCTACAGAATATTTTAACCTTGATCGCATGTCCACACTCCTGCACATCGTTTCGTTCAAAATATATTATACGTACTGAAGGACAACTAACTAAACCAATAACAGTATCGGAAAGTCGATACATTTTAGACTAAAACGATTAAAAGAAAATATTAAATTGAGGTTTGCATTACCAAATTATAACATCGAGAACTTAAGTAATTATTATCCTAATTGTATTTATCGCTGCTGTTGATATTACTGTATTAACTTTACCGAACATAGTAAAATTAACTAAATATATAAATAAATAAATAAATAAAACAATTTCTCTTTAGGAATGAAGATGAATCTTAGAAAAAACTTGTAAATCCAGTTTTCAGGATTTCAATACTAACATATTATTTTATGGAAACGATAACGTTTTTAATTCGTTTATGGAAATCAAATTTAATAGGCGTAGGTACAATATATACCTACACAATGTAATGTAAACGGCACGTAATATGTGTATAGCTCAACAGTATTTACAATAATCGAAACATTGTCAATATTTTATTACTATATCAATTGGAAACGATTGTCGTTAAATACATTTTTAAGTTTATTGTTATTCGATTTACATAATATAACTACTTCCTTTTCTATATTTTAAACTGTTGTAATAGTCGTTTTTTTTATTGTTTATACGTTTTATTGGACGACATCGAGTGTTATAAATTATAATATATACTATAACGTGACACACGATGAGTATTTTTTACGCAACCGCTTCAACTTTGACAGTTCACTCAGTTACGTCTGCTTCACTATAATAATTATCGTTTTGACCCGATCATCATTGTTGTAATAATATTATATTGTATATAGGTACACATCTTCATAACTGTACTTTAATAATCGTATGAAAGTACGTGCGATCTCAGTGGTAGGTATATATTATATATATATATAATTATTTATATTATACTTACTTATATAGTATCTATCGAACGGGTAACATGCGCAGCCTGCAAAAGGTAAGAAAAAACGGGCACGTGTCCGTCAACGTTATTTTATACTTATTTATTTCTGACGCGAGGAACGTAGGTACCTATATAGATAATGGTAATA
Organism: Aphis gossypii; assembly: GCF_020184175.1. Taxonomy (NCBI): domain Eukaryota; kingdom Metazoa; phylum Arthropoda; class Insecta; order Hemiptera; family Aphididae; genus Aphis; species Aphis gossypii. Next base: position 52,968,998 of record NC_065533.1, read on the forward strand.
TTATTTTTTTTTACGACCAAAAGTGATCTTTACTTTACACACCTATTACTTCGTATTTATTAGTGTTTAAATAATATATTTATAATATGTGTATAGATATATATATAATTAATTATTATTATTCAAGTCCTGTACAGGTTCATTATCCTACAAACCGAGGATAAAAAAAAAATAAAAATAAAACTTCTTACGCTCAAATACGACGAGTGTACTATGAACAGTGAACAGTACGAGTCTATCATTAAACTTCTACATAAACTGGGTAGAGATATAACGGATAAGTATCTGTTTTTTGTTTGTTTGTTTGTTTTTTTTCTTTTTTATAAACGATATTTAGAAATAATTACGTATAATTTATTGTCCGATGTTATTATCAGTAGGTTTAATGTGTGTACAAGTTGAATACTTTTCAAATATGCGCATAAAATGATTAATACAATTTTATTATTATTATATTTTAAACGTCCGATAAATTTCATTTACTGTTTTAAACATATATACCTACTCATTACACGTTTTTAAATGGCATAAATACACAACGACGAGATTAATAATTTTTATGATAAAAATAAATAATCCTTTTTCCAAGAAAAATAATTTATTAATATTTGAATAGATACATAGTACAAGTACATACTATTATATGTAGGTATCTATAACTAGTATACCTACGCATAGTTATTTATTATTTTTAAAATATCGTCGTTAAGTGTCTACATATACAAGAAATACTACATATTAGTGAAGATTTAACAATTATTAATAAAATATATTATTTAGCGTTTTCGATAATAATATTGCGCAATTTACAGAACGGTACCTATATTTTAGAATGTTAGACAGATTCAATAATGCTTTTAGATGTTCACTGATTAGGTATGTATAGTTAACAACCAATTTTAATTCCTTTCCGATTTAGATACGAAAAGTATTGGAATTACGCGAAACACTGAACGTAGCTTAATTATAAGGGAAAACTTGCCTCGATTAAATCGAATTATCAATACTATGATTTGGGTCGTACTTATCTTATATAAAATCGAAAAATATCGCTGCCGTGCCTATACTTGCTGTGATTGATTACCTATACCGCGTACAAAGTGGAACTCAGCCGAACTCAACAATCACTGTGACAGGCTTAAGAAGATTAAGTTGTACAAAATTTGTATAGAATGTCGAATTTCGGTGAAGTTCTAATCTTTCGCCGGAAACGTCGGTGAGGCTTCCGACAACCGTACTGTTTATGGTATTCGTAGTGAGCGAGTATTCACTAAACTTTCCATCGGATAGCTAGTTTTATGAAACGGTCATCGTCACGGTTTTCTCTGTGACTGTATACTGCAACGTCCAACTTTTGATCGCACAATTTTCACGTTTTTCGTATTATCTAGTGTACGTATAGTATACAAGATAATTCCATCAAGAGTGCTCATAATTTTAATTTAATATAATAAATTAATATTTAAAAACATTATTTTTTGATTCTTGAGATTTATTTTGCTACATTCAGTGACAACACAAACTTCTGTTTTTTTTTTTTTTTTTTAAGAATCAGAATGAGAAATAACGTTTTTTACCTTAAATATTAAACACTGGTTAGTTGTTTTAGAAATGTTTTCATTTACTTTTTTGAATTAGTTATTGAAATTTTCATTCTAAGAATAATAGTTTAAAAAATATTTGCAAATATATAAAATATAATATGTAATATTGAAGATTGTTGATATTTACATATCAATATTTAATTCTGCGTAGTTTTTTTATATAATTCATAATTTTGTAAAAATGTTTAACAACTTCTTATTTTTTAGCCCATTAAATTTAAATAGATTTGTATCTGATATATTTAACTACGGATGCTGTACATAGTAGGTATATTTTGATAAGCTATAAACATAACCCTAGTATACTAATATTTACATAAGCTTTAAAGTAAACTTTAAACAGTTGCTTTTTAAAATAACTTTATTTGTACATATTTCAAATTATTATTTTATAAGTACAATTTTTATAACACTGATGATTTACTGATACGCACATAAACAATTTTTGAATATGTAGGTAATTCAAATATTTAATATGATTTGGTTATTGTTACAGGTTTAACCTAGTCATAATATTTGTTATATATCGTTTGGTGGTCAAGAAGTACCTCTGAATAATTATAAAGTGTTGGTGGTTTAAATCTATCGATTTTAATCAAAGATGAAAGAAGTATTACTCATTTTAAAAATGGCAAGTTAAATTCATCGGAACATAAGATTTTTTTAATGCTTAATTACTAATTTTTTGAAAACATTAAATCTATTAACATTACGTCTTAATTATTTTTATTCCATACAATCATTGAGTAAAATATACTGATTGATTATTTGAAAAGCAGAAAAGCAAACCGGTCGTGGTACCTCATATATAGATTTAGAATTTATTTCGATAGCATGTGTGACGTGAATTGTACTTGACGAATCGCCAGTACTACCTACTAATATTTTTCTAAAACGCGTACAAACTATAAAAAATTCGTGTAATATTATAAAATAGAGGAGAAATTGAATAAAAACATTATAATACTAAAAATATTATTTAGAGTACCTTCGTGCTAATACATTTATACATTTATACAAATAGTATATAAATAAAAAATCATTAGTAATATTTATAGTTACCTATCGGCGCTATCACTATTTTGTTTTTTGGTTTGAATGAAAACAAAAACAAAACAAAGTATAAGCTTTTATACAAAATATGAATTTATTTTAAATTAAAAAAAAAAAAAAAATTGTACTGTAATATTTTATAATTAATTTTTTTAATTTACCAGATATGTCTAAGATTATTTTTTATGAATCAGCCGTCTGAGATATAACATCACGGATTCTGAATATAACTGAAGTGATGATCTCGGATTCTTCAAGACAGTATATTGTTATAATTACAGACATTTCAGGAATAGCAAGTGCAAGGTTGTAACTGAAAAAAATGTCGGGGGGGAGGGGGGGGGGTCCAATATTTTTGTAAGAATATCTAGATACTGAACACTTGTCATTCTTATCTATAATTTACGTTAAATATTTCTACTTTTAAAAATTTCAAGGGGCAGATCTTTATTCACCTACTTGAATAGGAATATAGCCAATAATTCAAACATATAAGTAAATTTATTTATTTTCACTTTTTTGCATTTTTAATCAAATAACTATATTGTTCTATCTCGTCATGTTTAAAACAGCCAAAACCACTGAATACACATAATCGTGGTAGTGGTTTGGCAAAAAAATTACTAGTTTTAAGAGGACGCAACACCGTACTATCTCTGTAGTTGTATTGTAAAATGTTCATCTAAAAGAAAATCGGATGAAAGCTTGGATACACATAAATGTCAATTTTTAGTAATTTTTTTTATTACCTGTCCAACAAAATATCTTTACTTCCAAAAGTTAAAAAAGTCACTTGAGAATTAGAACTGGGCATTTCAACACCTGGAATTTCAATTTCAATACCTATTGTTCTCTGTTGGACTTCGAATACTAATCTTCTCTATAGTGGTACTTCATCAAATAAAAAATTCTTTAAATTGTCCAAAAAAGCGCCATCACAATTATCATTTTCACAGTTTGATCCTATCGAATGGTTAGACGTACAGTTGTTTATTAACAGTGTTTTAAACGATGAAATAAATATAGCTGGTACTTGTTTCATATTCCTGACTCCATGACTACGAATAGAGCCGACATTTTCAATCGGGTTTTGATTAAAATTATACGAATGCAAAATCACAATCAAGAAGTCGTTTACAATTAATGTGCAAATTTTCTTTTATTGTCTTTATCCAATCAGTAGTTATCGAAGGAACAATAATCTTGTTTGTTGTTACATATCCCATTAAATTAAAAACGATTAATTATTAGACGGATAAAATACAAATTAATTCATAATGGTAATAATATATGTATATATATTTTAATATTATATATTATTAATAATTATACGGGTTAGTATAAATGACGATGAAAAAAATTCTTATTTTAATTTGTTTTTATAAAAATAAGTAGGTAGTGATATCAGTATATCACGAGTTGTAGGAAAACATATAATATCGTAAAATACGACTTCCAATTCACAACAATCAGAGATACTGTATGTTTATAGGCTGTATTTATTATGAATTTTCTTTAAATTTAAGCAATACTAAAATAAATTACATAATTTAATTTTAGTAACTTCTATTTTTCACTATTTTAACTGAAATAAACTACAATAATAACTGATTCCAATTATCAATCACTGTTAAAAGATTATACACCCTAACAAAATGTATTAAAATTAAATTAAATGAGCATCTATCATAATGTTAAGTACCTATATAAAAATTAGTGAAAAAAATGATTTGTTATTACACATAAACAAAGAGGAAAAAATTGTATAACTATACACAAATATACTCGTATTTATAATTATGTTTATGTTGACCAATAAAAATTATCATTTCCTTTCATTGCATATAAAGACAACAATATTATAGATACTTAATTCAAAAAAGTTTGAACCAAAATAGATTTAAAAATATAATATAGATACCGTAATAATAAACTTAAACTTTATACCTAGTATAGCAAATATTAAAAAATAAAAAATGCCTAAATAAGTATGCACTTATACACTAAAAACTGGATAAATATGCATTTATATGCGCTAAAAATCTGAAAATATGTTCATTAAAAGATATAATATATAAATTAAAAAATAAAAATATTATAAGTACATTTTGGAATAACAAAAAATTTCCATTCATATTTATAAAAGTTATATTTTATTTGTTTAATTAATGTAATTAATATCATTATGTAATTCTCTAGTAAATACTATAACCTAGAATATTTACAAAATTTAAAAAAAAATTGATTTAAGCTTGATTCTCTCCAAACAAGTTTATACAACTTTATTATGTACTAAATAATTAATTTGTTATTTTGTTACTATTTAAAATCCATTTGGCTGGATACTTTCATGGTAAACAATATTTTTCGCACTGTGTTCGAAATCTGAATATTTCTGATCCTATAAAATCGAGTACCTTTTATTATAGTCAGTAGAGTACTTTTTAGTTTTTATACCTAGATAACGATGATTTTTCAAATCAAAACCATAATCATATTCTGAAGCACTTTTTCTATAATATTCAGGTGATGTACAGTACTGTCTTTATAGTGTGTTACTTTTGTTACGATTGTGCTCTGAACGTAATAACTATTATAATACTATGTACCTCCGACGTTGCAATATTTTATTGTATATTTTTGTAATAGCTGTATATTAATATAATGAGAACATTATCGTATACGATATTCAGTATCGAACACCCGAGCGAAAATTCTATTATTTTTTTTTTCATTATTAACTTTTAACTAAAGGGACGTTAGTCCCTAATTGATTTAATTGGATCTCGTTTTTCGGTAAATAAATAAAAACGACCTACTTATATTTTTTTTATCGTATTTCAAAATGAAATCAATACAAGACGCGTTGAATCAATAATGATAAAAAAAATTACATTAATTCGCTTACCTACCTATTTTACGTGAAAAAACTTGTTTTGTGTTTGATATTAAATTATGATGCGTTTTAAAATTTTGAGAACCAGTAATAATAATGGTGTATAGTCAGTGTTCTTTTTTCTTTAATTTCCAAACCAAATTAATACAAATATGTACGGTATGCCGTATGCGCATAACGTAAATATCAAGAAGAAATGATTTATTATCCTAAAAAGATATTTTTATTTGATTTAGGAAATATTTATTGACCAAGGTTAGTAAATTTAATGTTGAATTCAACATATTATATCGTTATTACATGTCGTGTTTACGACGTCGGCGTACATTTAAAATTTATAATCATAATGATTTATAAACGTTCGTATTCAATATTCATATCCGTTATTGGAACCGTGTTATTTATTTTAACTTAGAGTTACACAGTATCCGCTGTAGTGTCAGTAAAACAATGAAACTGCAAGATTGTAGAACCTTATTGTCTATAAGGCTATTATACATAATGACATTTTAGAATTGAATCGTTCAAAAATATTTTATATCCGACCATTAATAAAAATTAAAGCATAATCACATGAGTATAAATACCTATAATGCATTCATACATGTATTTTATAAAATAATAAATAATTTGTACTTTGTGACTATCAAAATTTTTTCAACTTATTTTGAAATATGAATGGAATTGACCTTAATTTTTTTTATATACAGTGCCGATCTTGATCTTGCTCAAAATATTATAGACGATAAACCTTATACTATGAAAAATACACCTAAAATAGTAAAATAATACAAGAAAAACACAATATGTATGATTATGTATCAGTAAAGTACATAGAATTCGTTTGTGGGTGGTTACCATTTATATAATTACATTATATTTTTATATATTTACATTTATATATACATTTATATATATATATATATATGTATATAAATTGTATAAAATAATATTCCATAAAGAAATGATTATACAAATCAACGGGATGGGGGTTAAACTCACTACTCCTGAACGCCACTGGCATGTTTATTAAGTATGTCCTAGAGAGTAAAGTAATATGTACTATATATGTATGTATGCTATATATGTATATGCTTATAGATTATTTTATTATTAAAATAATTTGTCAATTAAAATGTATAATATTGCCGCATATTTTAATCTTATATCGATGAATGGTCGCGATCCTACCAAAAGTTTTGGGCAAAAACATTTATTGAGATTTATCAGATACCTTTGGTACTAAGTATTACCATTATATTGGGTTTATCATTTTACTGATATTCGTATTACTATCAGTAATATTACAACATTATTATATGCATTATTTTTATAATTACCTATTAAGTTGTTTTTATGTGAGATAATAGTCCATTCAAAAAACAGAAATGGTTATTTTATTCAAATATTTTGTTTTTTAGTTTAATTAATTAAATTTACTAAAAATAAACATATCAAATACAATTTAGTATTTACATTATTTTATTTATTAGCATGCTACTTCTACAGGTGCATTGTACTTTAAACCGTGGCAGGTACCTAATAGGTTTGAATTTAATTTTTAGTTAATAAAAAAGAATAATTTAACGAATTCAATATTGTGTAATACCATTTTATATTGCATTTAAATTCCCATAAATTTGAACCATAGTAAAAAGTATTTTTATGGAGATACTGCATTTTGTAAAGTTTATTTTTCTTTTAAATAGTTTTAGACAAAAAGCAATATCTCCTTAAAATTGAAAAAAAAGCAAAAATAATGAACCGAGTTCAAAAAACAATAAATAAGGATGACTAATAATAAACGATAAAAAGTGGCTTAAACAATGATTTCATTGTGAACAACTTTTTTTCCAACAATTCAATTATTGGAGATATTGATTGTTCCACTAAGAAGGGCTGTATTAAGATAATACTCGTTTTCACCAGATGACATTTCTACCGAAAAAAAGTTTGGTAAGCAATGATTTAAACTTTTAGACAATGCAAATAAGAATATTTATATTGATATATATGCGCATTACTGTGATTTAGATTGTAATAGAGCTTTGTGATTTGTAAATAATCGCGATGAGTGTACATTATTATTAGATAGGTACCTATAGTTGGCTAAATATATACTTTACCGAGTTAATCGTGGATAAAGGAAATAAAATCTGCGTCGCAGCTATATTCATACTTGTCAAAGACACATAAAAATGGTATCAAGTGAAGTTCAACCGTATAATACTGTGTATAGTACATACCTAATATTTTTAATATTGTCTGATTCGTTAAAATTTAACTGATTGATCAATTATATATTATAATTTATTTATTTTATATATTATTCGACTTACACATACTATTACTACCTATTATGATTACTTGTATTACAAATTTAATGACCTTTTTAAACATTTGAAGGTATTGGATATTACTGATACATATATATATTATATATATATGAAATTATAATAATATAATGATTATTGAACAAATGCTTATTTTAGTGTGTTCTATATACATACGTTTTGATTGTCACGTTTGTGCGTGGGTCCCAGACAATATACGGTTATTCGGCGGAAATGCTGTGAACGGCGTCTTTTTCGTTTTTAAAGGCTATAAAAAAATCATGACGTCGTCCAATATTATAATCGCCGTGACTATATATTATAATAATAATACTCGGCTGGTGTGCGCGACCTGCAGTCGACGCAATAACGATTAGAACCGATAGATTTTTTTTTTCAAAAAAAAAAAAAAAAACTACTCTAACGTAATATAACAAATCGTAATGATTTTACTATAATTTACGTTCGTCGTTTCGATCTATATGCCGAGTTCTCGGTATTCGCATCATAACGAATCTCGGAGACCTGAGTAGTTTTTAATTATACATCATATAGTATAAAATATAATAATAATTAAATAGGTAATATAGCGGCGGTTCGCAGTACGCGAGTAAATAGATATATACGCGCTATATGCTAGCAACAGTTATTTATTATTATATTAATACGTACGTTTTTTTTTTATTTTAATCTCCCGAACATCTATTATGTTAATTTTTCGCAATAACACACTCTTCGGAATGTCACCCTTCAATATTTTTTTATGTTTAAAAAACATCGCGCGGTTATTATATTATAATATAGCGTCGTCTAAAAAAAAAATACACGCACAACCGCGCAGATTTATACCGGGAACCGCTAACCACTATTATAATATTACCTATATATATATAATACCTACTTTTGCCGATAAATCGAGACATCCGAACGCGGACAATCGCGTCGCGTAATATATGTATAAACGTAGTCGTAGGTACCTATGTACAAAAAGAAAATATACGTTTCAACAATAACGTTGTAATATACGTGGCACGGGCACGCAACGCGGTCGCGTCTTCGTTTTATTTTAAACATATTTTTTATAACGTATAAATATAATATATAATAATATTAAAACAGCCGTTTACGTTACTAGTCAGCGATTTTCTATTACGAAATTAGGTTAGAACCGCGCGCAGTGGGTACCCATTAAACGTATTATAACTAACGACGACGACACGAAGACGACGCTAGAAACCGCGATTGATAATTTATCGGTGTAATAATATCTAATACGTCCGGGAAACGCGTATAATATTATAGTCGTGTCGTGTGTGGGTCTATACGTTTGTTAGATCGGTTTATAAATAATTATAATAATATATATATATATATATATATATATATATAATATATATGTACCACTTTCGGCTAAAACATATATATAGGTAATATAATAAACGTCTCGACGGTAATGAATAATTAAAAAAAAAAAGAGAGGACGACTCTGGACGACGACGACGATAATTATTATACTACCGTAATATTATATTATATTATGTTTGTGCAACAACATTTTTCGACTACGAATATTTAAGGGGTAAGAACACGCGGACGAGAGCACGAAAAATGTGTGTACCTACTACGCGCGGTTTTCAGCATATTATAATATAACGACGGGCCGGCGACGTACCGTTAATTTTAATGAACTTAAATTTATTGGTCGTCACAAATCGTTTGGTTTCCGCAAAACCAGTCGTGAACGTAAGTATGTATACCTACGTATATTTGAATCGGGTCTCCCATCGAGTTGCATACAGCGCATCGATCGTGAACACCGTATATACGAGCTGACCGTCTCTTCCGAGGAATTGGCTTGTTTCGCGGATAGAACGTACCTATATAATATATAGTCATTATTAATATTACAAAACGCACACATTATTTCGGTTTTGCTTTACGGTCGGTCGTGGTACGTCTGGTCGTAAAAAAGTAGGTTAGGACGATGATAACGTTAATACACATATAAGCACTATAGCGCGAGTGGCGCATATTTATGATGCTGACGTTTTTGTCATCGATGTAATATATTAACAATAATAATTTATCAATACTCGCTTATAATATACAGACGACATCGTAGTTTTACATTAATCATAAGAATATTTGACTCTTTGACACGCTTCTCGAACCGGTCTATTATAATGTTCGAATCCTATTCGTAAATATATATATGGAAAACCAAACTTTCAAACTCCACTCAAACGCACAATGTGTAGGCACAGGAAATTTATTCATTTTTCGTTGTTTGTACTGTCAATTAATTTTCACGAGTCATAGTTCATAAAACTGGGACCGCCAATTCTATATAGGTCCGGTTATTCGAAACAAACAGATACGAATATTTGATAATATTATCAAACTGCAGTGTACCGATAACCCACGCCATCATACATTATTATATGTTTTCTGAAAACTGTTAAAATAAAAAAAAGATCCATTTATCAATGAAATCGACAATCGAGGCGTTCAAATTTTACAGCAGCGAAATAGTTCGTACAAGTAATATAACGTACCCAACTATGTGTTATCTACTATAGCCTACTTAAAAATGATGTTGTGGGCACATATTATTATTAAGATAAATCGTTAAAACACACTTTTTTTTTCTTTTAAAATGTATTAAATACCATACGTCATTATGAATTAATTTCTGTGTAATTTACCATAATGAGCACAAACGAGGATAAAAAAAAAGTGAGAATTTGCTCATTTGTATAGTACGTCTCGAGTATATATGAAACAACGCATGTTAAAAAATGTTCATCGCTTATTTTTAAAAATATGTTTTCTTCGAATTAAGTATAAAAAGTATTAAATATAAATAAATATTAATACTTGAAACTAAATTATTTTATTTGAAATCATTTCGAGGCGATCGTAATTCAAAACCGTTTGTGGATATTTATTTGTCGTGTCTAACATTAAATTACCCTTATTAGTTAAACTTAAAGGCATTTGAAAATTTCTATTTTTTTACATACAAATATCGATAAAACAAATGTGTGCTTAGTCAAAATATCGTAAATAGCGACAGTATTTTTATAAATGTTCACAATATATTATGCATTTAAATTTAAAATGTTGACTAAATTAGTAAAACCTCCAAATAATTTTATAGTTAGAAATTTTTAAACAATTTTATTTTTACATCTAACATTTTAAAATTTATTACAAGATTCTTCGTGAGTTTTTCTCTATAATAAAAAAGTTACTTAAATATTATATACGTATAAAAGTTACATTTTTACTGCATTGGGTATTATTACCTGTATTTTTTCTCAAACGATTTTCGTTATTTTATTGAAATTCAAAATCGTATAAACGTAAAATGTATATAAACACTCGATATTTTCACCTAATGTTTATTGCGATCTTTTTCTAAGTATACAATTTCGAAAATATTATCCCATTTATAATAGTCATTAATCCCTGCTTGCACTATGAACTCATTACATAATTAGCTGCACCAACGTTGAATTCATTGTCATGCGTCTACAAACAGTAAAAATATTTCGTTACATTATCGATTTTCTTTTTAAATATAAAAATTGAGCGTGTTTTTTTTTTGGAAACTTTAGTGTTTTTTATTTCATCTTATCATGATTTATAAAATTGTACTGCATGTGTGTGTGTGGAAATGTAAAATTCAAATCGACTATAATTATTATTCAGAGGAAAAATGTAACTTGAAGGAATATTTTCGATTAGTTTTGAGAGTAGGACATCCGGCTTTACGCGCGTTAAGCTGGATTTCTCTATAGATTGCGGCATAATATCATTTGGTACAGTGTGTATCCACTACCTACATACCTATAGATGGCGGAAAAAACTGAAAACTGAAATTTATCAACAGGTAAAAATAATATCGATAAATTATATAAGTATACATTATATTACAATATAATATACATCGATGACATCGGTGAGCAAATATGATCTGTTTTATAAATAAATATATATATATATGTAGGTACATCAGAATGATATGCAAATTTCTCTATTTCATATTATAATATGTACCTACCTATTATACGCTTGTACACAACACGAATCGAGATTATGCCCGTGTGGTTGGTAAACATCATAGTGATGTTATTATTTTGCATAAATATTTGTCACTGTTTCAACTGAAACAAACTTCAGTGCTTCCGGAACCGGCGGCGGGAGTGTTTGTATCATTGTTGATGTATTATAAATTCTATTAGCACTGCAGTGCAGCGTCTACCCCGACTGTTTCCAGTCAACGCCATCAATAAAATCGCCCACAAAGAACAGCAGCTGTTATCATTCTCGAATAACGATGAAAAGTTTCGAGAAAAATTACAGTAACTGAGTAACGTCAGCATAATTTACATAATAAAATTAATAACGAAATAAAACGTATAATTTTATTACCGTGTGTAGGTACCTACCTGATGGCAGAACATTATAATATTATATTGTGTGTAGTTATTTTTTATTTTTTTAAACAGTACAGTGTAATCCATACACACTGTATGATTAATCGTAATATTATATAAGTAATAATATTTTTATTCCTGTAAGATTCGGTTAGCTGTTGCCTGCAGGGTTATGTACAACATAAACACGAGATATTGTACATCGAGACAGATGAAAAATATTACATTGAATATAATTGTTTGTTATTTTTTTCATGTTGAAACATATTTAGGTACACACGTCATGATTATTAAGTAGTATAGATAAAAACAAATATAGTATGCAATAAATGCTTAGTGATTCATTTTTTAACTGTTAGGATATATAATTTTAATTGAAAATAAGTATATATATACGAACCCGAACCGGATGACTATTGTGTAATAATATTTATAACACAATGCTCTTATTATTTGCATTATCTTTGAAGTAATTGCAAAATATAAAAAGTTAAAAATAACACTCAAAAATGTGGTTTCGTTCGAGGATGCAAGAAGACTGACAAACTTCATTGTGTTTATTGTATTCTAATATATAACATAGCCATATAGGTAATTCTAAGGAAAATTTTTGGACCAGTAAAAGACAGAGAAACGGGTGAGTGGAGAATAAGAAAAAATAATGAATTGGAAAGCCTATATAAAAAAGAAAACACAGTAAATACAATTAGAAGCCGAAGACTTCAGTGGGCTGATCATGCTAGACGAAGTCAGAACAACATAATAAGGATGGCTATGGACGAAATCCCAGTTGGTAAAAGACCACTAGGGAGACCTCGGTTAAGGTGGGAAGATATGGTAAGGAAGGACGTGTTGGCACTGAATGGAGGAACAGATTAGAAAGCACGAGGTTTGGATAGAGAAGGCTGGAGAACTGCAGAATGTGTCACGGGATGGTCTTAATGGCCGACAAACCCCAAGAAGAAGAAGAATATATAGGTAATGATTATACTGAGATTGCTCAGAAAAACGATAAAGCGACGTTCGCAGATGATTTTGCGATACAATTTATTTGTTTTAAACCCAAGAAACTATTAATATCGTTTATTGTGTATAATAATAGAAAACATAATACTATTATTATAATCTGGTTTCATAAAATGTTAAAAAAAAACACAAAAAGTAAAATATTTTACTGTTTCAATTTTGAATCTACCCTTTAACTCAATACTCAGGACCCGTGCTTGGCATATTATGTATTTAATTACCTACATCACTCTGCAGATCAGTTTTTCAAGAATTCCATTCCATCGCGTCGACAATGTCTGGTGGGCCGTGTCAATACCAAACGTATAGCTTACCACATATTATTACTAACTATAGCTATTGTACATAGGTATAATGACAGTGAACTTAAAAGCGTACAATGCATATACATAAGTGTATAATACAGTGTAAATATATATAATATAGTGTAAAGGTATATACATAGATATGTACTATATTATACCACCTGTGTCAGAATTTATGCTATGTACATATTATGCATAATATATATATACTTCTGGTCGCTGCACTGCTGAATCACAATGCCGTCAACCGGGGATAGGGAAAATTTGCCACGACTTTGATGTATTAATAGACGCATATATATCTATATCGGAATACTCTCATACCGACCATACCTTCAATTCTTTCAGATGGACTTAAATATACGTTTCACGATCATCGAAAGGAAAAATAAAAATAAAAATAGTTATCTATACACCTGAACATATTTCAAAATACGAACGTATCTTGTTCAATATACACGTCACATTAAAATTTATCTATTTATTATAGATTATATTGTTATATTGAGGGCTTGGATTTTGATGCACTTTCCATTTTTTTCTGAAACTTTCTGTACGATGCTCGTTTTGTTACAAATATTTTTTAGTTATTTTTAAACTAGAACAAGAAATTTTATTTTGCATTTTTTGACAATTTTTTATTTAAAGGTAATTTTTATCATTTTTTGTGGGGCATTTTAAGGGGTTTTAACTTTTAAGTCATTTTTGGTGTTTTTATATTTTAAATTAATGTTCAAAATTTTATTTTAGATTTATAATATAAAATATTTATATGCTAACAATAAATGAAAACCCAAATGACTTGTTTCTTATCTACAGTTCTTATGTATTACATTTATATTATAAAAATTATATATAATATTCTAAACCAGCGTAGCGAAAAACGTTTTACCATACAATTTCTATTTGATAACCCGAAGCACGCTCTCATGGTTCAGTGTAACAATAAATAATATTATTTTTTTTTTATTAATATATTATGAAGTAAAATAAAATATTTATGTACATGTAATGTAATTTTTTTTAATTTTAAAAACTTTTTAAATGCTTTTTTGAGGTTTTTAAAGTCATTTTTGCATTTTTTCAAGGGCATTTTTCGCGATTTTTAAGGACATTAAAATCACAGCCCTAGTTATATTATATGCATTATACGTGTTAATTAATAGTAAGGCCAGTAAATCAAGTTCGTGTCGCATTTCAAATTATTTTGTTGTCATTTTTTGTATTATAATGTGTCATGATGTATAATTATAATGTATCTTCAACAATACGAGTATAACACAAACAAAAAAACTTTTTATTTTTTAAAAATTTTAAATAATCATTTATTAAAACTATCAACTTCATAACGTACGTGCAACTTTCGAACACATCATGACCTAGATTCACAAGATATTATAATATATGACAAAATACGCTCAATATGTTTATTAAATGTGATGTGTTGATTAAATATTTTATAATACGTTATTTCCGACGAAGATATAAAAAAAGGTAGGTTTGTTTTCAATCCCGCAAAAGTATAATTTTTCTAAGAAAAAAAGCTCACTATTACCAGAAAAAGTATAACATTATAGTGCATAAAAGTGCATATACAGTAATATAATTTACAGGGGTATAAGTATTTTACAAGAACATATTATTTGTATGATATTATGCATTTTTTCACTCGTTTGATATCATTTATATTATAATATACATATAATAATACCTATACGCTATTACATTATATCTAAGTGTTTCGTACCGCTTATTCGAATCTATCGGTAATACATCTATAATAATAAATCGACAGATAAAAATATACTCGTAAGGTATGATTTTTTTTTTTTAGCATACTCAGTAATAATAATTAATCTTTATAGCGACTACCGATCAATAAGAAAATTAACAATTCTAGTTTGCAATATTATTATTACTAATTGTTACCGCGTGACGTATACCGTGATTTAATTACATATTTTATGGTATTACATTTTATTACTGTAATATGCGCAATACCGTTGCGTGGGAGATAGGCAGAGCCAAACAACGACCCTATCGTCGGTCGTGACGAGGTTGGACGCGTAGATATTAGTGGCTCTTCATTAAATCGTCAAATCTCGAAGGCCACCAAAGACCGTTTTCCAGTTTAAACATGTTTTGTGCGATGTACATAATATAACTAGAACGTGCACGTCGGATAACAACGTTTTAACATCAACAACGTTATATTTATTATGGCCATGGATTAAAAATTGAATAATATTGAAAAAATTAGCCAACCGTATCTGTGTACAATATTATATCGTGTGAGTTTGACTAAGAGAGAGAGAGAGGCTCATTTTGAGAAGTGCCCATATACCTTTATGTTTTGTGTACGTTTTTGTGATGTTTCCATTATACCAAAGACCACCTTGAACATTCTAAAAGGTTTTTATTTTTTTTTTTGCTTCTAACTCGTTAATAATAATGACTCTGACAGGTCTCATAAAACATTATATCAAAGTGGTACACTTCAATAATAACATGATACTCAGAGATCCTACAATTAGTTGTAATTTCACCGTGATCTCATAAGACATGTCTCACGATTTTCTTTTCCAGACGATTAGCGGTAGACTAACGAACAACAAAAATTAATACTGATCCACGAAAATTTACACGCGAATTGGCAACCTATAATATTTATTATGAAATAATTGTTAGGCATCGATATCAACGTACAAGTAAACATACGACTATAAATACCTACCCTCGGACCTCCTCCGAGTTTCAAAAATAGATGTAAAGTATGGAACTGAGCAAATTTAAGTAAATAATTTAATAAGTGACCCGTGAATATTATCATAAATGAAAATATAAACTATCTTTATTTATTTTTTATCAATTGTATTATTTATTTTTTTTAACGGATCGATATTTTCTTAAATTGTTCTCGATCACATGCATGGATAGATTATATGGATAGGTGCGATAATTTATTTTCTGTTAACGTCTACAATCGATAGCTCACTAGGCGTAGTTATTAGTCTTACTAGTCAACACAAAAACAACACGTCATAGTTATCACACTACTTACGCTGTTTATGTTTAGAACGAATATAATATAACTAAAACAGTGATTAATAAAAAAAAAAAAAATGTTTGTTTCATTTATTTTATTTATAATATTACTAATTATTAAATTAATTATACAATTTGAACTTGGAAAGTAAACCTGTCGTAACTAAAATAACTAATTATTTTATTATTTTATTATTTTTTAAGTACCTATCCAATCTTCACTAAAGAAATTTATTACTCGCGAGCGCCTACCTTTATGGTTGTATAAAGCGTTATGTAGGTGTACGTCTTGTGTACATATTTAATCGCATTTAAATTTTATTATTGTGTTTCGTATTATATAGGTACGTTTAAACATTTTAAACTTCGAATGTATTACATTATTACTCTTACTAAATACTTTGTTTTTTTTTTCGTTTACAAAATAGGTACTTTTGTACTTTTGTACAATTACAAACGCGTATTGAACAACTATATTATAAACTATAGTAATCTGTATTCAATGGAAACCCCACTGTTATGTACTTATTATTATTTATATAAACACAATATACATATAGCTGTATAATATATAATTATGTATTTACGCATACATAATAAGTGCGAGTTAGAACCCTGGGTTCAGAGAAATATTCGAGTGTATTATGTGTGTCAAAAAGATCAAATTAATTAATATAATATACAACATGATATTATATATGATAATATTCTCGAAAGTGAAAGAATAATAATAATAAAAAAAAATGTATTATATACATTACGTAGGTATTTTAATATTCGACTGAAAGAAAAATATAATAAATGTGTACCACGCATTGATCCTTTGAATACATCTTTTGAAGCATTATTATGGTAAGAGGAAAAACAATTTTTGTCAACAACCGTTTGAGTTCGATGTTTTCAATAACAGTTGTTAATAACTGCAGTCGAATCTAAAAAAAAAAAAACGTAATAAAGTAAATACACAAATAATATATCGAACAATCATTATTTTATAATATTATCGTCATAAATACACTATATACATATTTTATAACAAACAAAAATATTATGACATTACGACTCCAGAAAATAAAAATACTCTTTTTTACAATTTGTTTATAGTGCATACTTATACAGAACTCGCGTTTCGCATACAATACCTATTACTAATAAAATACTTCAATGGCACGTGAAAAAGGCACGTGGGTTAGGTATTTCACCGTCAGACAAATACATAAATCGATTATTACAAATTACCAATTTGTCCGATTTATTTGTCGTATCAAATATAACTATACAATTCGTTCAGTGCTTAAATGATATTATCATTTTATCTCAGAAATAAATTTACAAAAACCCGTAGTTTTATCTATGAGACCGTGTTGTGTACGCAATACCGAAGGATTCAACACGAAGAGTATATACAGAAAATTTGCAAAATATATTTTAAATATATTATAAAATAAAAACTATATAGTATACATATAATAATAATTTAAAATCAATCGTTTAAGAATGACGTTTGAAATGAAAAATTTCAATACTCAGTGTCTTAGAAATGCGTAGTACTAATTTCAGAATTTAAATTGCAAAATTTGGCATTAAATAATTTCTCTGCACTTGGAGACTAAATCATTACACTTTATGTGCACTTTTTGTTCCTCGCCAAAGTGATTATAAGTTTAAAGGACTCAAAACTGGTGACACACGATCGTTTATGGTCTGAAAATCTTTGCAAATAGGTACCTACTATTTTGAAATTTGATGGCTTCACTTAAACCCCCCACGAACTTTCAGAGTTTTGAAGTTGCAGGTCCCCTCAGTAGTTTAGGTACCTTAAACTTAAACACTGTGCTATAAAGTACAACAGCAACCGTTTATAAAGTGGTTTTGAGATTTTAAAGACCCAAATATGGACATCATATTTTCTATACTGCCTTATCAACTTAATAATTATAATAACTTTGAAAAATAAAAAATGATACCCAGTCTGTGCAGGTTGATGATGATTACAAATTCTCCATGGTATTTGATTATTATATTATTGTTTTTATTAAAATAAGGTTTTCCTGACATCTAGACTTAATGTCATTGAAATGTTTTTACGTTATTTAAATAACGATAATTATTTACAAAAATGTACCTATGTACAACGACTGTCGGAATTTAAAAAGAAACCGATACAAAGATATTGATTACAATTGATATAAACATATTATGATAACGAAAAATTAGATAAAATAAATATTATTTAACATAATCATAAATGATATTTTTTTTTTTTTGTAAGAACATCCAGCAGACGTCCCCGTTTGAGTTAACAAAGAGTAGTCTTGTCGCTTGGATGATAATATTACGTGCACTGCTTGCACATTTTAGTTGATAAAAAAATTTGATTGATAGATTTGTTTGTGTGAGTTTTGATAGTATAGTGTTTCGCGATCTTTGTACTGTAGCGATACACATTAAAATATTTCATATTTTGCAATAAATAATAAACATATAAAAAAAAAAATTATGGATATTATGAAAAATTGAAAATAACAACGAAAAAAATGTAACACAAAAAGTAGATAGTTATAATAAATTTTGATCATAGAAAATGTATTTTTAATCGTCATATGAATTACGGTATCAAATACCTATTCATTTTTGTAAATCGTGTCAACAATTTTTGTATACTTTGCGTCACATTTAAAATTTTCGACTTTTCGGCGACACACTATATTATAATTTTGATAGTGTTTAGTCTACGTACCTTTGTTATTTCGCTTCTAACAAACAAACGAGCATTTTTAGTTGTTCTTAGTGTTTTAGATGGGAAAAATTGAATTTTTTTTTTTGTGGGTATTTTGTCGTAGTTACCCCAAATAATGAGAGCAACATAAAGTGTCATAGAATTTGTTTGTAAAAAATAAGGTATAATAAATCATAATACACCTAATTAGTATAACAGCTCAAGACTGATTTTTTCTAAGTATTATAATAAACATTACAATGAATTGAAAAATCAGACACTTGGGAATAAAATACGAGTGATTTACTACATTAGGTAGATAATGATGCCAATGATATTATAAAATATTAATACAATTTATTAAATTAAATTAGATTTGAATGAAAAATATTAATTGTTAGAATAATAGGTATCTATTATGAATGCAAGGTTGATATTTTCCACACGCTTGAAAAGTGTATAATTTTATTAAACTTATGCTTATAATTATTTAGGTACTCAAATCGCTGACGGGATAAAACGTACAATGTACATAATATGAGGAAGAAGCGGTCGGCAAACATTTTCAATTAGTTAGATAATTCTGACCAAATATACACACGTACACAAAACCGAAAAAGCTTAAAATTCAAATACGTATTATACGACGTTTATATAGAACACGGATATATGGTGTAAATAAATATTAACATTAGATTTACTTAATAATAATAATAATATATGTTTAATTATCCATTACGAAATGCATTATTTTATTAGTATAGGTACCTATTTTGTGTTACGTGCGCGGAATATATTATTACAGACTACAAATAGTATAAAATATTATAATATGAAATAATATTATACACGGTGAGTTATAGAGGACTTTGCCTGCAGTTTGTTTGTTTCCGTCTATCATATATTATATCCCACATCATATATACCAGCCCAGTTTCCACATTGAGAATAGTACGGGCGAGCACAAAATTCGATGTTATACGTTTTAAGAAAAACTGTTTTAAGTATTAATAGACATGGGTTTTGGTTTTTAACCGCACATAATATTCCGATACTTATTTCTTGTGTCGATTGATTTATTCGACCAAACAACTTGATATCAAATTGATTTTAAATAAGTATAAAATACCAACATCTATTTGGGCTACCTGTTGGTGACACTTGAATTAAATTTAATCGGCAACAGTAACGCGTAATATTTATTTTAAATAATTTCTAGTAAATACAATATGTCACACGACTATACGTTATATATTATTTTAAGATTATACAATAAGACATCATAAATTGTCAAGTAACTTTAAAATGGTATTTTAATACCATATAATATGTAATATATATTTTTTTTATGCCTTATATGCATTGTTAGATATTTTGTTTTAGAATATAAAATTAAAAACGTAAGCTATCATAAATAGTATTAATAATAATTATTATAATGAAACAATTAGGTGTAGAGATAAAAAAATATTAAGAAATACGATTTTCTTTTCAAAAATGTATTATAAATATATTTCCAAAAACGTTGTTACTGTACCAATGATAAATTATCGAAAATAGAATATTTGTATCAAAACGTTGGCGCATAAAACATAAAATTTTATATTAACATACATACTAATCTTAATGTACCAATGTTTTCTAAAAGTTTTATACTTAAGTACCTATATGAAATTACAAATTTTTATTTTACATAATTTAATAACCCCCCCCCCCATCCCTCAATAAGTGTGTTGAGATGATCGAAGGGATCACTCTGTATACAATATATTCGACCATCGCATAACCGAGTGTCATTTTTATATAATATGTATTCGAATAATGTTTAAAATAAGAATGCTGAAGGATGCGTTAGAAGGCTATACATGAATACGAGTACTTTGCAACAGGTACCTATATAATAATATAATAATAATAAATGCAGTGTTACAGGTACCATAAAAACGAGAAGACCCGCATATGGGAGGAGAAAACGTTTTTAATTATTATTTTTTTATTTATTAATTAATTATAATAGGCTGATGAATACTCCTTTATATATTATGACGACGTATTATACGAGTATTCTATGGGTTAAGGTATCGGAGAAAACGTAGGTACATAGTTATAATGTTATACGCCTATTGTAATTTAGTGACTTGTGTTCGGATGAGTTTCTCCGGCCGTCAACGATGATGATGATATGGAGATGATAATAGAGACACCTATAAAACATTAAAATGTTTATAAATTATTGTTTTTATGCATCATAATATATTGCAATAATATACATAATAATTTTCAGTACGCTTGCACAAACTCTATAAGCACCTCGAATGTTGTAGATATATCTCAGTAATAATAATAATAATAATAATAAAGATGATGATGATGATGATGATGATGACACAATTTATTCAGATATCGTATAATATCCTAAAATTCAAACATTGTGTAGTGTTGTAGAGATCTTTTTGCAGATCTGTTCGAAGGGTAATTTTTTAAAAAGTCCCTTTTGATCTTACATGAAATCAGCGCCCCCTAAACATAAAAAAATCGTACAATAGGCGTACTTGTGTATACTTAAATTATTTGTGTTTTTTTTTCAGTTCACAATAAAATTATATAGACTACGTTTTGTGGAGAGAGCGCATTTAAAGTTTTAAACACTGTATAACGTGTATTAATTACCATTGATAACGCCAATGTAAACATTTCTAAGTTTTCTTTTTACAAAAATTAAAAAATATCGAAACTACAGTTTCACGTTTTAAAAAAAAAAAATTATAAGTTTTTACAAAATGACTTAAAAAAAAACTATCGTAAAACCGCATACATTTCTTATGGGCGATTATTGTTCAAATATTGACATCAAATACTTAAGCATAATTTTATAACGACTTTGTCTTCAAACGGGTTTTGCCATTAATCTACAGACGAAATTCATGCATTGTATTTTGTCAATAAATAAAAATTTATTGTATAGTTATGAAAATTTACTAATATTTTAAATGTTGAAATATTATAATTTTTTTTTTTTTTTTTTTAATGTTTTCAATTTTCATATCAGATTATCATACTTGACGCGAAAGAAACCTTTTATGTACTAAAGCTTAAAACCCTATTTTTCGTTTCAGAAATGATCAACACGTCATATAGCATATTTAAAATAGTGTTTAAATGATTAGCTTATCATCGTAGTATTAATGAAATTAACAAAAAAGGCTTATAGTCTTTGGGTTACAAATATGTATTTATACATATTGTATGTATACAATATAATAAAAGGCGAGTATAAGTTTGAAATTATAAATTTTATTTGATAATTCATTAGATAATGATTAATTGCAATATTATATTAAGTACTTATATTTTATACATTTTATCATCGACCAAAATTGCACTTGTTCAATATGCATTATAAGCACGTATTTTCAGTTATTTTAAAATGCGTAAATTACCAAAATTAATTTTTAAACGTGCCGCAAATCACATACGCCCGATTATGTAGGTAATTGCTGATCCCTAAATATATATATATGTGTGTATACATATATTACGCACAGAGATTAATAGCAAACTTAAAAATATCATATTTATTACGAATAATAATAATAATAATAGTATAAGTGCTTTGGAAAAGGGCGTTACCAACTAAAGTTGTGTGTAGCAATAATTTACAGTTGGTGCATAAATCTATAACATAGATTTTATTTGTGAACCGTTTGAACCGTTAAACATATACTTAATAAAGATTTGTGTAAATATATTATTATATACGTTTTGTAAGAAGAAAAATAGGTACAGGTGTATAGGCCGCTACGCAATAATCGTACGATTTATTGTATGCGCTCCGTTTGGTTATTTTTTTTATTTCGTACTTTAATCGCGTAAGTTATTGTACACCTCGACAATTACATAGGTTTGCATGTCATATCTAGAATTTAGCCATACGAATGCGCAGGTATCGGGTATTATAATACATATTGCTTATATCACTATTTATGCGTTCGTACGTAGTATAATATATATTTATTCGTTTTCAAATGTTTATTATTTCGTAAAGTGTATAATGTGACAATCGATAATTTAAAATATACAGCCTATATGGGTGTACAGAAAAATCGACGTTGACGGTATAATACGATTTCGTTATTGATCCCACACGGCAGTATACTATACGACGGTTTGGGTGTAAATAAGACGATAATATAAATACGCTATAGATCGCAGCTGTAATTCCGTCAATATATTGTAATGTATATAAAATATTATTATTGTGAAATTTCAGGCATATTGGCCGAGACGCGGCCAAATATATTAAGCGTTACACAATTATTTATAATATTGTATCCGTATTAAATGAATATCTCACGTGAAAACCGTATGATATATTATCACTGGACGTAAACTACTTTGTGTTTCTCCGCCCGGTGCGAATCGTCCGTCGTGAGAAAATATATATAATATTATTCCAACTACGGTCGGCGCTTATAATAATGCACTCAGCTCGTGACACGTGCGGATGTGCGTGCGAATCGTTTTCAAATCGACTCCCGTTGAACTCTCACTCTATACTTGCTCCCTCTCACCGTATATTATACTTACGAGACTTTATATCTATATATGGATGCCAATACACTACAATGACACGAGGGCAGATATTTTGTATATAATTATATATTACACGTCCGTCGTATTTATCTTCGTATCGACAACAATATTATTATTGGTGTTGGCGTGAGATATATTATGATCGCATATATAATGCGATTGATACAGATCATTATTATCTCACTGCCGGCAACGATGATTTTCGAAAGACGGCGGGATTAATGCGATTCCCAACGCCCGATAGACTTGATATAGACGTAAAAATTATATGGATATGAATTATCGAGTGGTGGCTGTGACGTATGATGGACGAAATCTATAAGAGAAAGCCGCGATATAATATACGCGTATATATCTATACATGTTCAATAATATTTTTAACGATAATGACTGTACATAGGTATAGTATATACACGCGGTGTTTCACCCGCCATACGCATCCCCTTTTATACTTCTCCGATAAAATATAGTTATTCAAAACTTGAGTTATATGGAATTCATATAAATATACTCAAACGCCGTATTTTCAAATTCTTGAGATTTTACGTATGCGATAGAAACTTCTCGAAACAGAAGAATCACAATCAACATTTGAACGAATAGTTTTTGAGTTATTTAACTTTGTGTGCTATGACAATGGGTTTGTACAGTTTGGGGTTTATGGTAATTTGAAAATATAAATAATTGATTTCAATCTATCTGTATAATAATATATACATCGAAATTTTCAATAAAATGATCAACTGAATAATATTTACTATACAAATTAGAATGCTCATTTAAAAAACAGAAGTTTGTATCGTCACAAAAGACACTATTTTGCAAGTAAAAAAATCTCAATAATTTAAAAATGCTGTCTTTGAGTAGATATAGGTATATTTAAAAATTTCAAAAATCAAAATTTAAGTAACTCCATTTTTAAACGAAAAAATGGGGATAAAAACTTGCTTGGGGAATCACAAATATTAAACGCATGTATATGTGCATATTCAAATACGGAAGAACATAGAAATTAACACTGCTTATTTTATTTGCTTATTAGACGCCATAATATGTATTTCTCTCTCGGTTTTCCAATATAATACATATATAGTACAAAATTTAATTATTTATTTTGCGAAAAACTTACTATAATACGAAGTTACGTCACTATCTCTTATTTGTCATTTTTTCATCGTTTGACAATTGAATATATTTTATGTATTATGTTCATCACTCCGACAATGGTCATTATGCAGTATGAATTTTTTCATAAATTTCCGATAAAAATGCACGAAATTATATAGACACTGTAGAAAAGATATTTAATGTGTATTATTAAATTCTAAATTAGGTAGGATAGTAACAGAAAACAAGAGTTTTGAAACACGTTTAAAACAAAAAAAAAAGTTTGTTTTTTATTATTTAAAAAAACTTTTTTTTACAACGATATATTTTGTTGCACTTTATTTTATTTTTAAAAATAATCTAAGTATTATTTTTTTTATAAAATCCGTATGACGTATAATTAATATTGAATCTAAACAATCTAATTAATGAAACTTATTATGAACCTATATGGAGTTGTATGTCAATATAACATGAACAGTTTGTGATCGATCATTGGATGGTATTTTTGCTATTATATTATATATGTATGGTAATAATAATTTATACATTAATTTATTGAATTAATTAAAATTTATCATTATTGTGCTAAAGCATGACGCATAGGTTTCATATTAGTTTTAGATTATATTATTTTAAAAATATTTCTTCATACTGCGTTCCAAGTCTTAATCTCGGAAATAACTTATAGACACGAGGCTCACTAAAACTAAATATAAAAAGAATAACTTACTATTTGTTTTCAAGAAGTATAAAAAAAATAATCATAACAGAGGGAGACAACAGCAAGGTAGTGTCCGTAATATGTGATAGTGTCATTTTTAAACTAAACATTTAGGAAAACATTTATTTATTTTATTCCATCTATTTTTCTACCAGAATTCAGAACGATAGTTATTCGTGGGGCATCATATAGTATATAGTCGTTCTGCAATGGTCATCATAATATTATGGTAGTATAATTTACAGTTATATATCAGTCGTAATATTTTATAACAAACGAATCCTCTCCTGTAAAGTAATAAAAAAAAGTCCGGTATTATTTTTCGTATTATAATATTATAAAATACATAATATACCTATGCGGCTGTTATATGTTCCCATGATGACTGCGTCGATCGCACGACAATATTAAATAATAAAAATAATCGCAATTGCTTCTGTAAAATAAAAAAATAAATAAATAGCAGCTTCTATAATACATGTAGATAAGTATACGGGTGTACTTCGTCATCTCGGACACTTGTAATATGACTATACGTACGTAATAGGTACTTTATAATAATATACGTATACAAGTACGTTATTGTCGGCCATAACAATCGAATACCTATAACTCACATTCCACACTATACACTATATATAATAATAATAATAATATATTATGTATATGCCATAGCGTAAGTGCAAACTGATCATTTTTACCTTTTAAAAAACAGTAAAAGATTTATCGTTATAATATTATTAAGTCGCGTCAGCGTATAACGCCTTAAATAATAAAATTATACACGCCCGTTGGGACGTCATGTCGAATCGTTATAATATAATCAATAATCATATTATTATTATTATACCTCTATTTTAATCACCTCTTTGCGACATTGGAGTGTTGGAATCTCTGCACCATCGCATTATTTTTTATTCGTCTACTCTCACGTGCAGGCCGACTTTCCAGTGCACAGTTATGATATTTCAGCTATTTATGATGATCCTACTTCAAGTCTCGTCGCCGACGATATTATCATAATACGTGCTTCCTGTTTTTTTTTCTAAAAGACTCTAAAACTCTAAATATTAAACCAAAGTCGTTCCAACAATAATATTTAGGGCTGGAATTTTGACGCAAAGGCATATTTTTTTCTGGCGTTTCGAAATGTTGGCCCGTCAGAATAAAATGTGTTTTCGACAATAATGACTATTTAAAAATAATTTTAGATTCTAAACGGAGTGATGAATGTATTGATTTTACAATAACGTGTGTTTTTGTGGAAAAATCACAAAAGAAACCAAAAAATTATCAAAAAAAATTTTTTTATATAGTTTTTATAGAAATTATAGGAAATCCTTTCATTATAGGAAAAAATAATATTATGAGCGTAAACGATAAATATTTGTTATTATTCAAAAAGTATTAGTCGTAAATACTTGAAAATTCCACCAATTATTTAAATTGGCATTTTCTTTACATAATTTAATTTTAAGACTATTATAAGGCATTTGATATATTCGTTATTTTTTTTATAAATGTCGATAAAACTTTTTTTTGCTGTATCAAAATACTTGAAAATTTAATACATAAAGTTCCTCATGAGTTAGTTTTATAGTGATTCAAAAATTATAAGAATACATAGGCACAATTTTTTTTTTATTAGTGTTTGAAATTCAAATACCTATTGACAAACATTCGTTAAAATTATAAGTATTTGCAAATTATTTTATAGTTAAAATTTATAAACAAATTCTGCATGAGTAAATAAAATTTGAAAATGTAGTACAAGATTTTCCATAAATTTTGTTTACAATAATTCAAAAAGAACTTGAGCGTTGGCAAATTAAAAATATTTTATCTTAAATTCAAATTTTTATGAAATCAAAAATTCAGTCGTAAAATACCTAATGATTTACTATCAAACAATTTTTGTTTTACTTTACTAGGTAGTTGTAGAAACTTGAAACATACACCAGTTGTCTAAACTTACATTGTTTGTATATGGTTTGATTTTGGGGCTATTCAAGTCATTAAACATAAACCATCTTTTTCATTACCCACTTAAAAAGATAACATCCTTACTCTTTGCCATATGAAATATAATGTTACAAAAGAAATAAAATAAATGGGATAATAATAATTTAAAGATTTTACGATGATTTTTGTTTTTTATCTATCTTCAACTTTTGAGTGTTACTGCAATGTTCACTTTAAACGTGTTTTCTAGTAGAAATTTGGATTTATGATTGATAATTTTGGATAATTTCAAAATAAAAATTCATCGTACTTTTCTTAATATTTGAGTAACACTAAACAACAGCATTACTGAAAAATGGTAATGTTTATTAGTAATATCATTTTTTGACAAGATCAATTTCGTTATTTACAAATCAATAACTTACCGAAGAAACATGCATTTTTTACATTAGGATTTTATACTACAATGTGATGAGATCATGTAATTAATAAGGTATAATACTAAATTATTTTATACACATAAGTAGTTCAATTCTTTAATAACAGTAGAATAGCAGATATTTAAACGTTAAATAACAATTTAAGTATTTTTAAGTAATACAAAAATATTAACCATAGGTATTTTACATATTCTATTATAATATATACTTGAATTGTACACTGCAATAACATTTTCAAAATATTAAGATTAATTTTGAGGTATTGCTTGTTTACAGGACCGTCTCCAGAACACGGATGGCTCTCGCCACAATTGGACAGGCCCCGCTAAAAAAAAAGTCTTATAAAATAAGTTTTTTATGTAAAATTGTTGAATGAAATACAATATTATGTTGTTATTTATGATATTTATATTACATAATACTATTAAATTGTTATTTTTATAATACAATATATTAGTCACGTATACACATGTGTATAATGCATTATAATATTATTGAAAATTTTTAAATTTAGTTTTCTACACATTAATGTACCACTTTTGCCTATACATAACGCCTTAGTATGCTTACTATGTATTAAAGAGGTAAAAAAAATCGAACAAGCGTTAGTGTTCTGGGTTATAATATAATACTATA
Organism: Aphis gossypii; assembly: GCF_020184175.1. Classification (NCBI taxonomy): domain Eukaryota; kingdom Metazoa; phylum Arthropoda; class Insecta; order Hemiptera; family Aphididae; genus Aphis; species Aphis gossypii. The sequence goes on from NC_065533.1 coordinate 52,997,883, forward strand.
TTGTATATATATGTATTTTATAACACATTATGTGATTCATATAACACTACAACACTACAACACTACAACAATATAAGTATATTGCTATATTTGTCGTAAAATTTTAATGACTAAAAAGTATTACTTGATTAACTATAACTAATCATTAAAATTAAACTAGACATTTGTTTTTAGTTCTATTTTATTAAAGTTTTTGAAAAAACGAAAAAATTTTATTGAAATTTTGGGTTGATAACAAGTAACGACAATATTATAATGAATATTTTTTTCGAAAATTGATTGTTGACACTTATTTTCAATAATAGAAAATGCTTTAATATTCAACTTTTCAGGTGGTTTCTGCCAGTAAATTAGATCTAGTTGGAGCTTTGAAATGCAAAAGTAAAAAATTTGATGCACTTTTAAAAATAACTGGGAAATAAAAAAAAAAAATAAGGAAAAAGGACTTTTAAAAATGAATACCTAGTGACAACTAATTTTTTTACCAAATATTCAATTAAAGATTAACTAGACATGAAATAATTTTTAATGTATTTTTGATCTGTTTGTAATGAATAATATAAGCTTTTAATTTTTAATACATTTTTTTTTAATTTATTGTTTTTATTTTGATTTATACAAAATGATTTTTTATTAAACACTCATTATTTCGAAATTTGTTAACGCTTTTGAAATAATAAATGTTGTTTGATAAAAAAATCACTCCGTACTTGATTCGTAATGAAATATACGTTTGCCATATTTATTACAAATCATCCCCGTTAGGACTGCTAAATTTTCCTTGCTTCGTATTATTATTTTAAAATAATTAAATTTGTTTTTAAGTAAATAAACTAATAAGTTTTATCCAAGGTTTCCTAAAAGTCGTTCATATAAGCTAGGTTGAATTAGGTCATATTTAAGTCGCAGACCAAAAGAGCAGATGTTTCTACAGACCATGCATCTTCCGAGAAGCTCTCGTTCTAACGAGGATTCCTGCCAAGATTTCACATAAGTTTTTTGTTATTTATCAGCGGAAACTTTCGAAAATAATCAGAAATTACACCCAGTGATCACCTCCCCGACACCAAGCCCTTACCAGTACACTCAGACACGACTACGAACTTCAAAAACTTCTACGCAACAATAGGCGTGGCTCCCACCATTATAGCCTCTCATCCAGGTAATAACGCCTTATACGTCACAATGTTATCTAGTAAGTTATTTATAGTTATTATTACTATTGGTAGTACACGTAATTTGTCCCTCAGTGTTGATATAACCTGTGTACCTATAACGTGTTGACTATGTGTTGTCTGGACACATATAATAGAGTCCATATAGGTTTTTTTTTTATCAATATAATTTGTACTTTAAATAAATCTACCTCGTTAGTCGACTGGCACTCTTATCCGGAAACAACAATAGCCGGCGTCCTGCACGGCCGACAATGCCGACGGGCAAGTCCCGCAGCATTTTGGGCGAGTTATGTGAGAGGCATATCCAATACTCCTCGTCGCTGTTCATCGCAAACCCCGGACACACTACATTTTTAAGTGGAATAGTATAAACATTTGTTCGAGTGTTCGACTATAAATGACTATTCCATGACATTGTATGTGTTGTGTGATAATTTCACTACGTCGATCGAATCACAGTAGAAATCTTCCCATCATTAACTTCCATCATCTATCCTTTGTTCAAAAATTTTTCTCCTTACCACCTATCATGTGCATCCATCTGTTGCGGTTACCTAACTCATCAATTTTCAGCTGCAACAAAAGAAGTTAGTCTGGTTGCCTACCTAAGACAGTTAAGGGGCTCTCCAAAAACTTACTTGTGACATTAACAACACAGTCCTTCGGCATCGTCTACACTCTGATCCAAATGATAAGACATGTATTCGCGCATTGGGGGGGGGGGGTTTGGCTAACGAGCCGAACGTCGTCATAACAGCTGATGCGACGACCGCCGCACGGTGGTAGAAGACTATCTACTTGGATAGGTAAGAAAAGTAATTTGGTCGTTCCCACAAGTGTCACAAGCCTTTTTATTTGAAACAAAGGATATAATGAATACACACACTATTAAAATCGAATACACGGGGATTAAACAAAAAAATACTCACATCGAAACCGTTTGGGTAACAATATTTTCCAAAAAATCATAATTTTTATAAGATTCGTGTAAAACAATTTTATCTACAGTCTTTTGAAGAAAAAAATAAGATAATGGTTATGCTATAACCACTACAACCTATAACATGTTAGGGTATTTAACTTTAGGCTGTATCATACTACTACAAATATTTGAATTAAGTAAAAAGTGTTGTGTAAAAATTTGATCCTAATGAAGCCGAATTTATAAGATTATTACCTAATACGTATTTTTATCTACTCTTATACTCCGAAATACTGGAACCAATTTAATTATCACCAGAATTTAAGTGCAACAAAAGTTAAAGAAAGTAATTGTAAAGTATTCCGAATTTGAATCCATGAGTAAAATAAATTATATACTTAATGAGCAGGGATAATTTTTAAATGATGCTTAACCTAAAATAGTGCTTTAAGGTTAAGTCTTTAAAGGGTTTTAATTTTTTAATGCAACACTGGTATCAATTTCACTAGTTTTTTACTACTACAACAGCCATTCTCTAATTATATAATATTGTCTCAATAATTTTATAATCGAGTATGTAAAATATAATCATCTTTCACTTTTATTTTAATTTTACTAGAAAATTGCAGTTATTAAAAATATAATAATTATCATTTTGATGGAAGAAAATATGCTCTATGCGAAATGGAAAAAAAAGGGAATAATAACAACTAAATCATTCTGAGATACTTATATTAAATTAACGAAATATAATTCTTTATGACTAGAAATATAGTCCATGTTCTATAAATAATACAACTCCTTAAAACTTGCACCAGTTCAGTATATTAATATGTATTTCTTTAATTATAATACGCTATTATATGTAATACACAACAATTTATACTGTAGATGCCAAGTGTTATCAATAATATAGATGATGTTATACAATTAATTCTGAACTGATGCAAGCAACATTACTTGAATAATGCATCAACAATATAGTAGTAATAAATTATTGTTAATTAATATTCTTAATAATATATACATTTATTATATATAAAAAAAAAGTCACATTAAAAATGTATAAATTGGACATAATATTATTTTATTATAATAAGTGTTAGGGAGGGGAGATAAGTTTGACAAGTCATTCATGGTACTTAAATATACATGATAAAAAAAAAAAATAAATAAATCAATAGCTGAAAGGGATAAAAATAAATAAAAATGAAACAAATTAATACTTGTAATAATTAATTAATATATTAATTTTTAGAACAGTAGTTGCACATTGATTATTGTATGAATTTATCATCTTACCTTGTAGCCATTAATATAAATGTGCGTATTTGTTATTTTAAGTAACTATTTATGCATACAAATTAAACTCACAAAAATATATAAAATATAATTACAACATTGCAAAAGAATATTCTTAATATTTTTATGTTATTGAATAATTTTGTCTATGTATAAAAACTGTAAATATAATAAAATTATACACACTTTAAGTATGTGATAAAAATGTATTTAGAAAAACTAAAAAGGAATTAATCATATTATGTTTTTATTTTATTTTTTAAAGATTAACATTTATAGTGGAAAAAATGGTTATTGAAAATGTTGTTTAATAAGATACAATAATAATTATGTTAATTAAATATGGGGAAAATATGCAGAAGTGTGAAATTTTTGTTCAATAATTTATAAGTCATAACATTTATACTTAATCTAAAAGACAGATGTATAAGAGATTTAAAAATTAAAACAATATATAAAATGCAGTATCAATTCCTAGAAATAGTTTCAATGAAGACTAGCAGGTAAATTAAAATAAAACTTAACTTGATAATGAAGTATCATAAAACAAATACTATAAAAAGGCCCGTAACATAAATAACTAAAATTGTATTTCCTAACATTATACAGGGTTTTGTAATAAATAATATAAAAGGAGTATTAAACATAGTTGAAGATATTATATATAAATTATACATAGGCATTTTTATACAACATGAGAAATGTAAATAAAGTAATCAGCAATAAACAAGAACGAATAGGCTACACTATTAAATAGTGGAAAATAACAGTAAAATCTAATATGAAGTAGAATATAGTACAAAAATATTCAAATTTTAATTATAGATACTTAGGAAAATTACATACTAAATATTATTAAAATCAAAAAAAAATTGACTGACATATTAAAGAAGTGACTAGAAAGTTTAAGCTAAAAAAAAAAAAGGTAAGGAAGGAAATTATAAAGTCATCAAGATAATTTTATGTTAAGAAAATAATATAAATACAACTTAATATTAACTTCTGCATTTAACAAGTATTGGGGTTGTAATTGTAAAACTAATTGTTATAGAAATAGCGTATTTTATCAAAATTAAAATTAATAAACAAAAATAAATATTGGCTAAATCATTGGTAAGAGTAAAGTATAAAAAAAAATTGGATAAATTAATTACATTTATAATTATTGATTAACAATTAAATATATTTAAGGAGAATGAACTATTTGTCTTTGCAACTAAATATAGCTAATTTTAAAAGCACCGTAGACAAATTGGTTGTATAAAAACATTCAAATTCACACTAACTTAGCTCACTATAAACTTATCTAATAAATTGTATATTATTGAGAAAAAAATTAGTCAATCAAAGTTAATTTTCTTTTTGTATAATATTATTTAATGTATTTAATCAATTTAAATAATAATTATCAAACTTGGCCAGTTTAGAGACGTCAAACTACAATACATTATAATGTAGTTTTATTTTTTAAATAATTATTCATTTATAGCAAACACGTATTTTACTTAATAATACATTATTCTAGATATAAAAACAACACAAATAACTTTTATCTTTGGCTAGGATTATTATAGTTGTGATTTACACATTATTCATGGGCAAAATTATTTTTATTTATTATTATAAATATTAAAATACTTGATGTTTTCTTGTCCATTACTTATAATGGTCATGTGCATTTCATACCATGACAAATGCGTCTTTGCCACAAAATAAAAATGGATACTGGTCAATCATTGTCTGCACCGTGTCTTCTAAGTGAGGCCGTAATTGTTCAAAGCGTCCCATATCATTAAACTCAATAGGTAATAGAGTAGGCCACCAACATATAGCTATATTTTTTGAGTCCATGCTGTTGGCTTTACAATTTTCAGCAACCCTAATAATTAGAAAAATGAATTATAATACCTTGCTAAAAAATGTACAACAATTATGATCATTACCTTACAAAATGACGAAATATAAATTTCAAAATTTCAAAGTTCACATTTGGTAATTTTTTCAAAAGGTTTCGAAGGGCCATTAATCGGCAACTCCTGTCAGCTTTAACTGAAACAAAAAAATCTAGGTAATGTTTTAAGCATAGTAACTAATACTTTATTTTATTTTATACCTATGCTATAGTCAGGAGTGAACTGGTTCAACTGACTTAACCTAACTGCTCTATAGAAAAATAGTCCTTGTGTTTCAAGGTTAAGTATTCTTAATGAACAATTGTTAATTTTACGGAAATTGAAAAAGATAAAAAAAGGCTAAGATTTTGACAGTAAAAATTTAAAATAGATAATCAGTTTAAGGTACCTATAGAACAGTAGAGCAAATGTCACTTGTCTAATCATTTCATTCCTAGTTACAGTAAAATAATGAATATCAAGATAACCCAAATCACAGTAGTAATTTCAATATTTCGATTTAAGTAATCTATTATCATAACACTTTATAGTTAAGTATGAGTTAGGTATAATATATTATTCATATTTTTACTGCAACAAATATAATAATATGAAAATGCTTACCTGATAAATCTTCTAACTCATCCATTAAATCTTCAGTGAATAATGGTGGTAATTTTTTTGAGAAAAAATCTTTTAGTGCAGTGGCAACAGCATTAACTGGTATGTCAAGATTTGTAACATTTATGTCGTTATCTGAGAAAATAACAAATCAAATTAAAAATCAATTAAAACAAATAAAATCATACACAACATAGTTTTCATAACTTTTTTGTAGTGTGGTTATACATTTAAATTTTATGTAGATTTATAAAGATTATTCTAAGAAAATAAAAATAAGTACATTTATAAGAAAAATTATAAATATATGTTAGATCCAAATCATTACTTAGAAAAACTAACATAAGGTTATAATAATATGTAGCTATAATATGACATAATAATAATCTTTACATATAATTGTAAAGTGTAGACAACCGCCAAACAAATCAAATTAATTTATATGTAATCTATTAATATTTATAATCTGTTTTTTTTTAATTATTATTAATTTTTTAAATTTATTATACTCACCATCTTCAAATTTTTGAAATAGAAGTTCAACATGAGATCGATTTCCTGGTACCCTATAAAGACCTTCAGAATCCAATCCTTCAAGTTCAATAAAATTGACACATTTTTCTAGCAATAATGGAATGACATTGTTTTCAGACTGGACAAAATTTTCTAATGTCGGTTGATGTGTCATTGGTGAACCACTAGTTTTAACTTTGCTTTTCTTTTTCTTTTCTCTCTCTTCTGCAATTTTTCTGAGTTTCTCTTCTTTTAATCTTCTTTTTTCTAACTTGATCTCTTCTTTAGCTCTTTGTTTCTCTTTCCTTCTAATAGATTTATCATCTTCTTTTCCTTTTAAACTACCAATTGCCTAGAAATAATACATTGTTCATTTGTAACAATATGAAATCCAAGTTAGATATATATTTTTTTAATTTAATAATCATGAAATAATAAATTTATAAAAACTTATTAAGCATAATATACATGTTGATAAAATATTTTAATTTTTTTTATATTAAATTCAAACACTAGTTAAATATGAGAATTCAATTCAAATTTATAATTTTAAAATTTTCTTTAAAAGTATTGAAGTTCTCAATTTTAGAATCTGCGCTAAATTAAATTAAAATAAAATTTTTGAGAATGGGATGAATACAACTTAATATATTGTTCAAGATGGCATTTAAAATTGATTAAATCAAATTCAAAATAAAATGAATAAACTGTAGTTATCTGAAAAAGTGTATAGAAATTAAATACTTACTGATGGGGAGTTTAAACATCTTGGCGAAGATACATCCAAGCTAGATTCTTCGTCAAAATTATAACTCATGTCATGCATATGCGAAGCTATAAAAAAAATATTTAAATGAGTACAACCAAATATGTAAAAAAATTAAAAAAAAAAATTATATAACTCACATCTAGTAGAATACATTGATTCACTTTCAGTTATGTTATGACAATCTTTATTACTAAGAGCACCAGATGGTATAACTGGAGGTTGTGGAGCAACCATTTGTTTACGTTTGTATCGTAAAGACCTTTTTTCCATTAATCTAACAGAGGGATGAACCCAAACATTAGGTTTATCATCAGAATTATCAGTTGATGAGTCTGAATTGGGTTGATGATGGGGTGTTGACATGTTATTAGCTAATAAAAAATATATGACGAAATTAAAATGATGTAACATTTACACATAAAAAAAAACTGTTACACGTACCATTTTTAATTTCATTACTTGCATCTTCTGAGTAAAAAGTACCTAGCTGTCCTGAAAGAGAGTTAAAATTCATACTACATCCATTAGAAGATATATTAAATGATGGAACTTTGGGTGTGGCAACAGGAATGGCAGTTCTCTTTTTCTTAGATCGTTTCTGAGTAGCTGATCTACGGGATAATTTTGAAAATGTATCATTGGATGAATTATATAATGGTTCACGTCTTTCTATTGAACTCCAATCACTATCAGAGTCTGAATAATCTATATAAATATAAAAGTTCATATAAATAACTAAATAATATTCTAATGAAAATAAATAGCATACTTGGCCTTCCTTTTTCTCTACGGTGCCTTAATTTATGTTTACTTGATGCAGCAAGGTTATCTTGAACCAATGTATATGAATAATCTCCATCAAATGGATAATGTCCTGGCATTGCATCTTTCACCTATAAAATAGTTAAATACCATAAGACAACTTAGCTTAAAATGATCTTGTTTTAATACAAACCTGAGCATACTCAGAACCCAAATCTACATTTTCTGGTGTTGCTAAAGGTGCACAGTTATAAGACGAACTACCACTATTATATGGTCGATTGTATTGCTCTTTTCCACTTATAAGATTCATTCGTGAGATAGCATCTGTGACTAGTGTATAATCCTTCATATTTAATTTACCAGGTTGCTGTAAAATATTTACATAATATTAGATACAGAATTTAATACAATTATTAACTAATATAGCATTTTTATTTCATAGAGCAGCAGTGTTCTTAAACTTATGAAGTACACAGATCCCAATTCAAAGACTTTTTTAAACCATGGATCGCATTCACAATTATTATTAATTAATTCAGGTATTTATTAAAAATAAAATTGGGTATTGAAAACTAGTATTGACACCAATTTTTAATGTTTATGGTACCTATTACTTAAATTTGAAACTTAAGTAGTTTGAAAGTATTAGAAATATTATTTTACATTATAACTGTTGTTGCAATATAAGTTGAGGTTAAAAAAATATTTTTAACTTTTTATTTCATCTTATTCTTGTTCTACATTTTGCCAACCTATCTATCTTTAACACATTTACCTACAAAACTAAAAATGTCCTAACACCATTATAAAATAATACAAAAGTTGCAAAATATACAATAAATGCCTACGACCTATACTAGTTCTACTTCACAATATTTTTGTATGTAGGTATGAACTAAAACTGAATTAAAGAATTTTTAATCAATTTACAACTACACATTTTTTTATACATTTTATTTTTTATTTTTTATAATTAAGATATTTTATTAGATATTGGTTAACAAACAGTGAAAATCCAAAATTTGTACTCAAAATTGGGTTAGAAAACAATACTTTAATAAAATCAAGTATCAGTTTAATTTGGGTGCAAAACCCTTGTTAAATCCATTATGAATTACTATATCTTTTAAATATACCACACAGTTGCTAACAATACACATAAATCAAAAATGCAATACTTATCAATTTGATTTACCTTCATAGTATGATTGCTGTTTTTGATCCGAGACTTGGACATATGGCGTCCAGTAGTAAAAGCATGTTTGGAATAATTATTTATCCATAAACTTTCATTATTTGGAGCGCATTGCATAAATACAGAATCATCAACCCATCCTGAAAATATATAAAAAATGATAAAAAAATTGTTGAACTATAAACAGTATAAAAAAGAACTCTTTATATAAAAAAAAAAATGTTTAGTATCTTTTATACAACACTACCTGAGTCATGTGTTGCTAATGACTCTCTCGATCCACTAACATCTGCTGCATTTTAAAAACAAACAAGAATTTGGTTATTTGTTTAAAATTTTAATTCAGGAAAATTATTAATTTATAGTTTAAATGTTAAATTATGTTTCACAATTTATTAAGCATACTTATCACTCTAATATAAAAAATACAAATCATAAGATGTGTTAGTTGTAATATATTCAGATTAAGGATGAAAATAATGTATCTAATAAGGGTGGAGGGTGGATCAGGGTCAAACTAATTCTACAGTTATTAATGCTAAATAAAACATAAAATCATGTACATAATATTTGTTTTATATAATTTAGAAACCAATTAACCATTTTTAGAATAATTTTACCACACAAGTAAACATTATTTAATATTATAGGGTTGTTGATATGTTATGATAAAAAATAATAATTATACTATAGTAATTCACAAATTTAAGAATAAGTTAAATAAAGTGTAATATGAAATTAAAGCTTGTATACTAAAAATACACAATATTTTTATCTTTTTTTTTTTTTTTATAGCAGTTATTTTTTTCATGTCCTCTAATTGTTTTAAATGTTGGTTTCTAGTTCTATTGTAATCATAGTTTATATGTACAAATGAATTTTAACATTATGCAGGGTCAAAAGCATGCCATCAAAAGATAATAAAACATAAGAATAAATTGAAAGAAAACTAAACGTATGACTACATAACATGCAACATGTACATTTTATGAGAGAAATGATAAAAAAAAAAGCTGATTAATTAAATTTTAAGAAGTTAAAATGTGTATGAGCAATCATTTTATTTCTAAATAATGATTTGTTAATTATAAATGGGAAACCACATTGAAAATTTTGAAGAATTTTATTTGTGTTACATGTGATTTCATCAAGACTGGAGTTTGAAGCAATCATCTGTGAATTGTTGTTGATACCAAGTCCGGCGTGGTCCGGTGGTGCGGGTTCAGGTGGTGTTGTAGGTCGAGGAAACACCTGAAAGCCTGTAATACCACCACCTAAGCGTAAATGTATAGACTATCAGTATTAAAATAACCCTGTGTTCATTTAATAGTTAACTATTAATCATGGCAATTAGTTGAGAGGTAAATATATATTTTTAATGTTTATAGATTTCCCATACCTTAAAATAACTTAAGTGTAATATATTTTAATTATTATTTTTTTAAATATAAGTTCATTAAACTTTTGAACATTTATACTTATTCTTATAATATTAGACAAGCCTTAAACCATCATTTTAATAAGCACAGAGCTTTTAATATAAACAATTATTTATTGAGTGATGTAATATTATATAATCAGTTTAAAATCAAACAAACCTATATAAATGTAACTTTAAATATTTTAAAAACATATAAAAGTGAATATTAATATATATATTATATATATATATATATTTAATTTAGCTTAATAATTGTTACTTTACTGATTTTTTTTCTAAAGGCTTAACTATAATAACTATTATTGTTAATAGATAGTTGTTCTCTATAAATTGGTGAAACATACATTGTTTATATTGATCAAAAATATTTAAGCATATAAATTAAACATAGATGTATTTTAGTTCTGTACCTTGTTTACACAGTACACCACAGAATAGTTAAGTTAAAATTAATTTGTACTTAATTAAAAGTATTTCTGTTTTGAACACATTATCTAAACGAAAAGTATACATTTCATTTAAGATACCCAAACATTAGAATTTTACCATAACATAATAATTGTTATTAACACTAAAAAAACTACTCGTAAACGGTATTGGTAGTTATGGTGTTTTAAATTATAAATAAAAACCTAACATTCTTATTATCATTACATGCTTCTAAATTAATACACAATAATTAATATAAACTCATAATATAATATTTAATCTATACTTTTAATATGCTTTCAATAGTTAACAATGTATTGTTGGCCAACATTAATTATTGGTATTATGCACAGTAGTGTATAAAGAGTTGAGTAATACATTGTTTAAGTATATCATTTGATTACTAGATATTATATAAACCAATATCAATGAGAATATAACATTTGTAATAGTGAAAAATCATGAGTCTTTTTATCTTTCTCTAAGAATCAAATTACTTGATGAAAATGTAGTTATTATTCAGTCACATAATGGTAAATATCTCACAATTAAGCTAAAACTGATAAAGGTAAATAAATATGTTTCATTAAGAATCTTATAGCAATTATATAACACGAGTCATATTTATTATTTAGTTTATGACATATCACTAGCATTGCATTTTATTTTTAAATATTACATAACTAAATATGATAAAAAAAATATAAATCATGATTTTATTACCTTGTTGTTTATCTAAATTATTATTGGTGACATGAAGCATATTGTCTACTGGTGAAAATGTATCACTATCATCACTTGGACTCATAAGATTTTCACGTGAATGTGTTAAAGAATAACTGTCATCATCCTGAGTTATTCCACAAGGCAATCGTCCATATACATTATTACTACTTCTAAAATGTTATGAGTTAAATTTAAAAAATGCAATTATATTTTCTACTTAATTAGGTAAAATAAATATTTACCCATCATGTGATGAGAGATTCATTTTAGAATATTCTATTTTAGATAAAGGATTTATTTTTCTATAATTTGTGGGTTCTTCCATGTGGAAGGCTTGTTCAATTTCTGATTTCTTCTCCCAAACGTCTTTGAAAAAAGGAGTATAAAATGAACCTTTAAAAAAAAATGAGAAAAAAATAAGTATTTTTGATATGTCAGCAAATTGTCATAGTTAGAATAATTTACTTTTATGCATTGAAGAATTTATCAATGTAACAAATTGTGCTTTTAATCGGTCAGCAATTGAACTGCCATCATTAAGTAACTGCTGGCTAATGTCATTATGAAATGAATTAGTTCCTACTGGTTCAGTAACAGCCATTATTTGGATTGGCAAATTTGGAGTATTGGTAGAGAATGAACTACAAGAAAATCCACTAGAGAAAAATGAATAACAATAAAATTTAAATAAGAGGTTCATATAATTTTAAAATCTAATAATATTTAATATTACTTTAGAGTAGCAAGTGATGCTTTTCGTTTTGCATAATATGATAAAATAAATCCATGTACTAATTCCTCACGAAAAGCATTTGCTCCGTGGTAGGAGGACATGATGACTTCTACTTTACGTTTTGAAGATCCAAGAAATGTTTCTAAAATTATACTTCTATCTCCACTCAAATAACAACATTGATGACTTAACAATGGTGCTAATATACTTTCGACCGAATATGGATCATCACAAAACATACACATAATAATGCTAAGTTAAAGAAATACAAAAAAAAACATTAATACTTTTTATAATTATGTAAAAACAAATTTGTGAAATATACCGTATGTCTGGATCTGATGGGTCCATAATTGATTGATATTCATTTAAAAATCCAATTCGATGAGTTATACTTTCAACAAGCAGCTTCATTGCATTAGAAATTAAATCTGCATCAAACATAGATGAATCTCCATCATCCACAGGCATGTCAATAAATGGACATTGTAAACTGAAAATATACAATTAAGATTATTTAATTTACCATTTTCCTACCTTAAAATTCCAAATTGTTTTATAAATTTATTTTTTATACTAATAAGTTTGAAAAAATAATAATAATAATTAGTTGTTTATTTTACAGATTAATTATAAGAATATTTTAGTAATACAGTCACCATTTCTACAATCTCATGTAGAGATAAATGTTTGTAACTGGATTTTTATTTTTATTTATTATTTTTAATCTTTAGAAGACTTCGACAAATATAAAATGTTAAAATACAAAACTATTCTTTGGAAATAATCAAATATATATATATATATTTTTTTTTTGTAATTCTATTCTCATTTTAAAAGATTGAATCATTGTTATTGTTTTTGTAATTAACATGGGAAATGTGTTTTAATAACAGTGAAAGAGTTAAATAAAAATAAACATTACCAAGGATTTTAATTAAATTTAAATAACAGAATAATATGCTAAATTAGTAAATATTTAGAAATTATTAAATAATTTTTTCTAAACATTTCAAAAAAGCAAACAATATAATTTGTAAGATAGGATTTACCTGTCAGCTAAACTTTGACCTTCTTTTTGCAATGTTAAATCTTTTTGTCCAGTGCCAGATTCACTAATGTATAGTAAAATGATAGGCAATCCTTGAAATGGTAATTTGTCATCCTTCTCTAAATTGGATAGTAATGTCTTTTCAAGACTATCTCGAATATACTCAAATGATTCAGAATTTGAATAAACACAAACACAGCCTACAATTCAACATTAATATATAAATGATAAATTTCCAAATTATATATTATTAATATTATTTACCATTGGGTTTAAAATCTGGTGTTTGGAATGAGTTCTGTGACAAATTTACATCTCCATTAATGACTCGATATTTCAATTTGTATATTTGGTTGTCTAATTCATATTCCTTATTATCACATTGTGCCTAAATAATTTATATTTATCATTAATAAAATACTTATTTATCATAGATACTATGTATGCATGATGTTATAGTTACTTTCAACTTGGTAGAGAATTCATCTGCCAAACCATTAGATCCTAATATTACTAAATGTAAATTATTATCAGACTTTATCATCCATTGCTTATTATTACCCGATGTAGGTCTAAAAATAATTGTGAAAAATTGTTTAAACATTAAAAAAATTGATAAGTATTAAATTTAGTTTTACTTTTGAACTCGATCGCTTAAAAGCTTTTCAATTAATGCATCCATACAATTAGGAAAAGCTGGACAGTGTTCTCTAATTGGGCAATGCACAAAACCCAAATGTTGAAAAAGCATTAACTTTCTATCTTGGTCCAATCTGTCTAAAGCTTTATACCTTTAAAAAATTAATTATTTTTAGTAAATTAATTAAATTTTAAAATACACAAATTCTTAACAGATTTACCTAGAATCTTCTTTTAAATCATCAGTAATTTCTTTTATATCATCTTGTGTAATAGTTCCCGTGGGCGCTATACTTTTGAAATGGTAAAATAGATCTGCATGCTCTAATAGTAATTCCTGTTAAAAATAAATTTATATAATATAATTTATATTTACGTTTTCTCAAATAATTTTAATATTGATCATATACCTGAAAATTATGTTTAGCTTTTTCAATAATACTTTTTTGGTGTTTATCATAAATATATTGGCAATCATCGTGAGACAATGCTTCAAAGCATTCACGACCCATAAAAAGCACTCTAACTTCAGACATTGGTTTACCAGGAGTAACATAACCAGCTTCTTGTAACAATTGCTTAAATTGCTTTTTCCATCTTAATTTAAAAATAAATAAAAACACAATAAATATTATTTTAGAAAATAAAATTAAAAACCATAAATATAATAACAATTGTAATTAGATATGACTAATGGAAACAAACACCAATTACATAGAATACTTATACAATTAATGAAAACAAACTATTAAAGAATTCATTAAAAAAAAAAAAAATACACATACATAGTATATATTTGTTTTCACTAAAATATATAGTAGAATAATTATTTTATAACTATGAATTTATTTTATAATTCATGATACATACTCCTGGCGGTTTTGCTCCAGTTGTAAATTGTTGGCATGATTTTTAAATACTGATTCAGCTTCTCCAGTTTCTAATACATCACACGGAATTCTTTTTTCGTCCCTTTCACTACCTTCTTCTTGCAACTCTAACTCACATTCTGTCCATGGAATATCATCAGGACATTTATAAAAATAATGGTTAAAATCTGGATGTTCTTTTATGTGTTTTTGAACAGTAGGCCAATCACTAAGACAAATAAAGATATATTACTAAATAATTAAATGAAAATTTAAAAATAAAACTATGCATTAATTTTGTATTTTATCAAAGATAAAATAAAAATATTTGTTCTTTTAATAGTTTATATCTCTTATATAAATATAATAAACCAATAGTGACCAATATTAATATGTTTGCAAGCTGTACTAATATTACAATAGTATTATGAGATAAAACAAGTTTTGATTACTATCATAGTTATATAAAAGTAATAAAGATAACTAACAGACAATAAACACATACAATTATTCAAATAAATATGTTAAATATTATTTTAATTTGATTATGTTCATTATCATTATTGTGTGTTTAATTGTGCTCTTACATTAATTCCATCAGATCTTAAAAAATGAAAAATATTAGACACAAAAAAATACTTCAATACAAAAATGTTAAACTTTACATTTAATTATAGGAACAATATAATTTATTTTTTTTTTTTAAACTCAAAATAGTAAATTAATAGATCTGAAGCAATAATCTATTACTTATTGAATGTATAGATAATAAAAAAATTTCTTTTATAAAATTGATAATAATCAATAGTAATTAATTCACTTTTGTTTTCGTAAATAAGATGCAAGACTAACGTTCACCACTCACATTATGATAAAATATAAATACATACCCATCTTTCAAAGTAGAAATTTCAGGTACTAATTCTTGTAAAATATCAGGCAACATTTCCATATAATTTTGTACTCTCTTAGATACTTGTTCATCTTTCAACATTTTAACATGTCTTCTAAAAAGTCTTTGTGCTTTATCTGATCCAAATATGTCTCTGTATTTAATATACTCATCGCATTTAGAAATTTTTTTTGAAGTTTGACTCCATAATGCACGGTAATCAGTAACCTAAAATTATTAATACCGTGTATTAATGAACATGATACTAATTTGTAATTATTATGCATAGGATTTAGGTAAATAGCAAATTAGGTAAAATAATATAATACATAATAAATAATAATACTTAGATAGTTCAAAAATAAAATAAAATATTTTGTATACATTTAATTATATAAAATAATAAAAGTGTTTGTCTTTATAAAATTATATTTACTTGTGATTGTATCAATGTCTGGTATGCATCAGTAGTATTTTCTAACACTTCTTTTCTCATACGAACAGATTCCAAGTAAGGAACTATTTTTGTACGGCCTTTAAATCTGTCAATAAGATGAGCTAAAGCAATAAAAGCTGTGTCTACATTGATATTCTGATGAGCTGATGTTTCAACAATTGGTATAGCTCCCTTAAATTCTTTACGGGATACAAGTTTTTCAACTTCTCGAACATACGCTTCATTGAATTCATCATTTTTTGTAGTTACTAATACTACAGGTTTTTTTGTTTTAATTACGTTAATTAAAATATTAGTCACAGCTTCTAATTGTTTTTCTATACTACGACTAGGTACTACACTGACATCAAATACACATAGAAAACCATCAACATTGAATTTACCATCAGGTAACACTTTTTGTTCATACTCTTTTTCAATGCCTGAAATGAATTTAAAAATAAAAATAAATGATAAGTATACTAGGCGGTTTTTTTAATCATACAACACTCATTATTTAAAACTTCAATAGATTTTGAAATAATTAACATTGTTTTTTAAAAGAATATTCCTGAATAGGTTACATAGAAAATGTTTGGTTAATTAAGTATATTTAATAAAAATGTATAGTTGAAGTAAGATACATATATTATTTTAAAATAATAATTGATAACATACCTAATTGATTTTTACATATATACATTAATTTTTCAGCAGATGTGATTTTAGTGGCTGCACAGCGTTTGGTATACGGTTCCATTTTACCTCCTAAAAAATAGGTAAACAATCACAATAATTTAATAATCATTCATTGTATTATAGTTACTATATTATTTTAGATAACAATTAATCATTAAAAAATAAATAAATAAAACATAACAAGTATTATTAACTATTGTAACTACCTATACATTTGTTTGGTTGAATCGATTTTATAATTTAACTATTACTAGTTAGCAATGTATTTTATTACTTTAAAACAATTTTTTAATCTACAAAACAGAACAAAATAAATAGATCTGCTAACAAAACTTAATGTGTATAAGTATACACTAACAAACCAATTCCCTGCTACACGCACACACAGATACTTTTTTATTTACAGTATTTTACATTAAATTTACAAAATATCTGTTTCCTTAATATAATTTAGATTTCTTACCCATTTACTTGTTTTTATAATAAAATGCTATTGTCAACACTAAAGAAAGGTCACAACAATATTTTTTTTTTTGTAGTAAAGCCCAGATTTTTTAGATAAAAATGAACTTAACATAGAATTGGCTTTTAACCAATCATCTATCGCTCTTTCTATATTTTACACTTTAAGATTTATTGGCAAAACCTACATATTTTATTTTGTTTATACTAGTATATTGTAAATGTATCTAGAAATAGTATAAGTTATACCCTTCCTGTAGTCTTAAAAACAGAATCAAGTTTACCTGAAAAGTGTAGGCAGTCAAGTTACCCAATAAGTACTCATTTTTCTTTTGTATATAGGTACATAATTATAATAATATCATGTAATATATTATTTAATAACTATTTTTTTTCAAATTGTTAAAAGTTTTTTTTTTTTTTAACTACCTATGTATTCTTTAAATAAATATAAATTAATAATAATAGAAATAGAACGGATAATTAAAATTAAATATTGAATTTGTATAGTTTAATCCTCATCTTATAACTGATAGTGCATACATAATATATTTAAAAAAATAATAATAATTTACCTTTAAATGGTTGAAATGATGAATCATCTATAAATTCAGTTTGTTCTATGACTTGAAAAGTGAAATCAACACCTTCTTCAGATGTTTTTGTAACATCTCCCCAATATAAGAAATGATCATTATTAACTACGCGTCCGCTAAAATCAGACTAAAGAGAAACAGAAGTATAAATGTAGTGTTTAATTCAATAATACTACTAGTAAGTCACAAAATATTACCTGACTTAAAACAGAAATATGATCAACATTAAAGTCGTCAGCAAAAAATCTCATAAATCTGTTACACAGACATGATTTACCAATTCCCACAGCTCCTTTTTCTTTCTCTGTACCCGAAAGTCCCACAACTGAAACATTGATCCAACGTGATGTATCATTTTTCTTTGCCATTTCCGAGACTTCAGATTTATTTTGGCGCTTTGTCAATGTGGCATAGATTGGCGATTGGAAAGAACATTTCGATTTAAGATTTTCTAAGCGGCTATAACAAAAATAACATTTTAATTAGGTTAATCTTATTTAAATTAATAATAGAATTTAGTAATAGCCAAAAATTCCCTAAAACATAAAACATAAGTATGAAAATTACGAAGTACTACTATTTATAATACATCAAATTATTGACTAATAATTTATTTTATTTTATTTATTTGTTTATTGGGTGATTAACAATGGATACTTATAAATTAAAGACTATATAATATATATACAATAATTATTTATTAAACAAATACAGATACATACCATAAGGTTTATATATAAATATTAAAATTTATAAAAGCATCAATAGGAATAAAAACTTTTTCAAAATAATAATTTTGTATTTTAAATATTAAAGTAGGTATTATAATGAGAATATGAATAGCACACTAAAATATGGAAGTATTTTGTTAACATAAATTATTATTTAATATTTTTACGTAGGTATTAGGTAATATGTTTAGTTATTAATACTTAGAAAAGAATATAGAAATAATAATTGCTTTTTAAGCACTTTTATAATTATTTCATAATAAAAATTTTGCATGAATGTATTAATAATAATAATAATATTTAAGTAGGTAAATTATACAAAAACACTTTGATAAAAACGTTTGTCCTTAAAGATAAAGTTAAGCGAATTAATTTTAAAATGTACCTATCTACTAAATGAATAATCTCTAAAATTTTCCACAATTTTTTTTTAAATATTATAATACTTAATAATGATTGAAAATTTGAAACTCTATAATTAAATTTACTAAGTTTATAAGTGAGTGGTTACCAAATTAAAAAAGTGATAGCTATTAACAAACTAAGAATTCTTCTCGTATAATTGTATATTTGCACTATATTCTAGTATATAATAAATGTATTGCAGTATTAAACAAAACAATTCTATGATTAACCAGCGATTAAAGTTTATAAGGATTTATCCAAGTACTTATAACTGAAAATTCATAAATTTCAGTGGATTTACCATTACCTATTTAAGAATTAAGATGACATAATAATAACGTTAAATTAAATAAAACTTCACTACCTACTTAAAAATTAAATAGTAAAATGAAACATTTGTAAACTATTAAATAAGGTTTGGTATTTGTGTGTAATCATAGGTAGAAATATTTTTATAAAGAATTTATCTAACTAAAAAAGAAGTAGGTATATGTATTTTATAGGTACTTTAAAAAAAATTTACATTAATATCTAAATACTTTAAAATAAAATAATCAAATAGGTAACTACATATTTCAAATACAAATAATAACAATAATTTAAATATGTACTCTAAATACATTTGAATAGTATTCTTAACAAGACTGTAGTATCTATTATAATCTAGACCATGGGTCCCCCAACATACGGCCCTAATCTGGGTCACTATCAATTTGTACTAGCCCGCCAAGCTAATTTATTCTGAATTTATGTTTTGAAAATAATATATTGGGTAGTATATATTATTTATTCTTCAATGTTATTATCTCCTTATTCCTTAAAAAATGATGGCCCACAATAAAAATAAAGGTTGGAGATCTAGAGATCTTTAGATTATTAAAAAGTTAACTATGAACACTTTAAGTGGACATAACACTTGCATGTGTTGTATACTCTTAATATAATTATTAAAAGCAAATTTTCCAATCATGCATAAATTAATATACAAATGCTGTCAATAGCCAATAACCATGTTGTCAATAAAAATGGCAATCAATTGTTTGAGAATATTCAAGCATAATGTCCGTCTATTTATGATTAAGATAATTATAAGTGGAAAAGTGTAATGTTTAATACTTTCAAATTATTATGGTGGAGGAAGGGGTATTTTCTTAAATAGACAGAGGTGAGTGTAGATAAGTTAATATTATTCACCAGAATTAATATTTATACAGTTATACCACATATTAATAAATAATGTTTCACCGTAGTAAAAAAGTATTTTATTATGGATTTAAAATAAAATTTAACTAGGTACAATAAATTAAAATTCAAACAAATTAAAAACAAACAATACATTGTAAGCAAGCTAACAACTTAAAAAATATAAACCATTCTATACCTATATTATGTTTAAAATAGTAAAACAATTAAATGCCAAAAAGTTATGTCTTATAATTAAATACTAGCTACCTACTAATCTAAAATATAGGTATGTATAAGAATAAAAGAAAAAAGTTTTACTTGAAACTATATTATGTTGTTTATGTTTTTATTCAATTGGATAGTTTCATAAAAAAATGTTTACAAACTTATCTTTAGCGTTTTAAAAAAAATATTGTTTACCGATTCAAATACCATCTACATCAAATTTATATTTAATAAGACAGATTAGCTGAATTAATTTTTTTATATTCATGTCATGCCAATAAATGTAAGTACCTATTTACTAGATTAATTAAAATAAATTCAAAATATGACGATTTCTAAAACTTGGAAAAACTATATTTGTTATTTTTAAATTGAATGTTAAACGAGATGTAAAATATTCAAATAAGTTAAGATAATGTGATGATATTAAAATGTTTATTGAAGTAACTGTGTAATATAAGCACTAAGGTAATAATTATTACACCTATTCAACAATACAAAATAAGGTGTAGCGGTTGGATGAAAATAAAAATAATTGCCACACCACAAAAATAATAGTTATGATATTTAAAATTAAAAATACCTCATATGATGGTCTTATCTTGAAAATAGATAATAGGTAATGAATAAATTATAACATTTTATATTTAATGAAAAGTTTAAGTTTTTAACAATTTAATTTAAACTTACAATTTATTAGGTACCTAATAAATATGAGTAGTACCTATGACTTATATTTTGTGGTACAAGTAGGTAGTTTTTTAACAATGGTAGGTAACTAAATATAGCAATAGTTCGTAAAAGTATATTACATTAAATTAACCACGAATACATGAATGATAAATAACGAAGAATATTTATTATATACCTACACTTTTTCGTTCATACAAGTTTCTCTCGAGTCAATAATCAATATCAAGAAGTGATAATGGCTGTTCATCGCGCGCGTGTGTATGTGTATGAGTGTATGTATGTGCGCGTGTGTGTACGTGCGTGTGGGTGTGTGAGTGACAACTATGATACTAGGTACCTAACACCTATCTACCTGACAATGGAAAAGCGTTTTACCACGAGCAATTAGTTGAGAAAGGACGGGAAAAAAAAGGAATGCGGTCGGCGACGACCGGTAATAACGACATCAACAGCGATTGACGTCGTCGTCGCCGCCGCGTCACTAATCCACGGCAAGGCGAAAGGGGTTGTTTTCAGATAAAACTCACCTGAAATCAATGGTTGATGATTGTGATGGCACGGCAACGAGACCGTGTCGACGTGAATCGCACGGCAGGCGAGCACATTAGAATCGGATCCGATCGGAAAGTGTGTTATCGATTTGGTGCCGGGCAAAATACGCGAACACGGATCGACGGCGACGGCGGCGGTGTGTGCGGCGGCGGCAGTTATTGCGAATCTCGCGGTCGGGTCGTTTGCCCGCGCGGGTGGTTTGTCCGACGGCTGCGACCTCGGGGCGGTGCTTTTCGGTCGGTTAACGGGGTCGTTGTCGGGTCGGATGGTCGCGGAGCCCTGTGAAATATTTCAGCAGACGAGATCGGATCGCGCTCCACACGGGCATTGGCTATCAAAGCCTTTTTTGCACTATTATCATTCCCGTACAGGTAGTGGCGAGCGAGGAAAAAAAAAATTAAATTTGCAAAGACGAATGATGATATCAATATTGGCCCGGCGCATGGTTGCCAACCGAAATGCAGCGGCAGCTGTACCACTAAACACGACTACGGCGGCGGCGAATAAAACGCGGTCACTTTTTCTCCATCGGCATACTACTGCTCCGAAACTTATTGACGACCCAACACCGTATTATAGGTATGGGTACTCATTAGCCACTACTCCGGTAACCCAGTCTACTCCGAAATTAGTCATTCACAATATTCAGTGGTTATAAATGTTAAAATTATTATTATTAAATCATAAAAAAAAACTGTTTATTCTGCTTTAGAGTTTAGAGTAGTAAGTAAGTTTCGAGTGTAGGTGCCTACCTTCCTCATCATCGATCAGGCCAGTCCTGTTGGCCTAGTTTAATATAGGTAAGTACCCACAGTAAAAGTCGCTCATCTATAACATTTTTTGACCGAGATGAAATGTGTCAATTAACCGAGCGAAAAAAATTATTTACCTTAGCCCTTAAGTATGTAAAATATGTACCTACCTATTTATCAATGCCTGTGTTTTTGCTTCAAGTAACTTGATTAGTGATTACCATGCTTTCATATAAGAATAATTTTGCTCAAAGCCGAAACCTAACCATTTTGCTTTTGAGAAAATAGATTGAACATTTGAAACAAAATGTTCAATGTGTAGTTAAAATCCAAAATGTTTTTCAATTTAATAGCTAAAGTTTTTTTTATAATTTAATAGCTAAGTACAAAATTCTTTATAAGTAGGTAGGTAACTAGGTATAACCAAAATTTTTATATTTTCATTTAAATATATTTTTTTTGGAGCTTTGAAATTTTTATTTATTTTATTACGTTTTACTACCCATATATATCATGGTAAATTAAATTCTTATTACAACATAACATTTATCTTATTATCTATTTACGTATCATAATATATTATTGTTATTTTCAGTCAATACCGACGTAGTACCTACGTTGTAAATACTTTTGTGGTATATATAAATAGTCAATACAGCCATACAGGTAATATGTATTAGGTACATATAAACACTTTGAAGATGTCATTGAGTAGGTATATTATATAGGCATATAGCTATATTACTTTAATAGTAAAATAATAATTACTTATATTAATATAAATAATATACAGTATACTCTCGATAACTCGAAGTTCACGGTGGGGAGGGGGGAATACTAAACATTTCAAGTAATAAAATTTTTTTTTTTTTAAAGTCTAAATTAATTTAGTACATTAAAGAAATAAAAAAATATACTTACCTACTTTATTAATATTATTTTCAAAGAATTTGTCTAAAGTTAATTGTTTATTTTTATTTAAAACATTGTTCTCTATTCTATTTTCTAAATAATCGAGTGGTTTAAATAAAATATAAATCTTCTATACCTTCATTTGTTTCAATAAATTTATTTATGTATGATGAGTAATTTGTAATTTGTATATATTTTTATCTGCACCAGTAGGTATGCATTTGTGTTGATTTGAATTTAAATTTTAATGTTTTTAATAATTAAATTAAATTAATATAGAAATAGAATATAACTTTTTTGAATCTGTAGTGTTTTTATTTTTAAATTGTCATTTACATTGTCTTATAAGTTTATGAAAATTAACATTAATTATGATTTTAAGTTTTGCAGTTTATACAAATTGTTAATTAAGATTATAGATATAAATATATAATTAAGAAAATAATATTGGTGGTATACTTGTATAACTGATAGAAAATAGCAACTTAGGAAAAATTTAATATCTATAATAGAGAAGAATAATCTAGGTAAAAAAAAGATTAGAATTTTATTTGTTTTACGTTTTTTATTTTTACAACATTTCTACTTAGTAGCACCTATGCTAAAATATATTATATCATGAAAATTGTAGCTCGGTATTGCATTTTTCTTGATTTAATTTTAGAACACGCGTATTATATTTGCCCTCTAACTATTATTTATTATTAGTAAATACTTCAATACAATTGTGGGTAAAGTACTAAAGTATTACAAAATGTAGCTAAGGTCAATATTATTAACTTGTTTTAAACTCTGCGCTATTACTCAACTCTAATAGTCATGCAGGTTGTCTTGATATAGGTACTCTTATCATAATATTATGTTAAATATCTTGTTTATAACACATTGTTATGAATACCTACGTACATGGCTATGGCTATATTTATACAATATATTTAAGTTGCTAATATTTATATTTATATCGTTTTTATGTATTGAACTTTAATCGACCTAAACTATAAGTAATAGAAACTTCAAATGTCAGTGATAAATAATAAAATATCCAAACAAAACTATATACATAATATCGTATTTTTATTCAGTCATATTTTATAGTTATGTCTATAATTATAGGAGTCATTTAGGTTAGGGGCAAGAATAGGTATCACAACCCTAGATATTTAAGTAGCTTTGAGCCGACTACCGGGTCCTGATTACAGAGTGTCACGTGAATACGTCTCAGTAAATAGGTCGTGGTAAGTTTGGCGCGGTAACTAGGGCGCCGGTAAATTGGGTGCCGGTGTAATATCGTCGCGCGTTATTTCGGCGGGTGATAATACATGACGATGTACAATACTTTATACTTCATCAAATTATCAATAAATATTGTTATATGTATAATAAAATGTCAAAATAATATAATAATTAATAACACCTAGTTTAAACAAAATACACATAATTTATTGGTCAATATAAAATATAATTTATACCTATCAAATATTGTGTTTGATTGTCAAAATAATCAATAGGTAATAGTTTTAAATTTTTAATATATAAATGAAATTGTGCTGCATAAAAATGTATACAAATGAAGTTCTAAATTATTATTGTAACTGGAAGTTAACAACTATCCCACTAATTTTGAATATTAGTTGGTCAAATGTTGAGGTTAGTTTTTGTACACGAATTGCATAATCTTTATATTTTTTCTTCTTAGGTAGGTAATGATATTCCAGAAAGTAACTTCAATGCATTTCAATGCATTGATAAAAATCCAAATACCTAGATGGATGAATAATTTAAGAAGAATTATGTAATTAAAATAAAATAAAATGTGAAAAATGATAAGAATAATTTGATTAAAATGTAAATAGAAACGTGGTTGCGATGGCAGTGAGCTTTTCTTTTAAGTTACCAAATTGGATCGATCAAAACATTTGCCTCCCACTCATATAAAAACTGAAATGACGCCACTGATTATGACAAGTCTTGTACAATTATTATATACAGAACATACTAGAGTAAGACCGTTAGTACATATTTCTATATATTATTATTTGTAAAATTATTATGTGTTAAAATAAGACACACGTGTAAAGTTGTAAAAATATTGTATTTACATATTTCACACAAAATTAGGTAAAATGTAGGTAGGTAATAGGTAGGTACTTAGTAATACAATATTTACGACTCTAATAGTATATTTATAGTTTGTACAATTTTATCTATACTACTGATAAAAATATCATACATTAATTATAAATGTATTATTAATGTAGTAAAATAAAATAATAAAAATAGAAAGAAAATAAATCAACATTTATTAGTTTCTATTCTTGAAAGACTGTTGAGTAAAATTGTAAGAATATGAACAAAATTTGGATTAGTTGTGGCGTGAAAAACATATATTTATAGCAAACGCGAACATAATATATTAATATCACGTACTTATATTTGCTACAGCGCATTACAGTTTCCAGGCTGTAAGTATTATTAGTACCTATTAATTGCTGTTTTTATAGTTTTCTGACTAGTTAGTATGGGTGGATTTCAAAATTCATAAAAGGGGAGGAAGTTGAGATAACCGAGAACTTTTTTTTTAACATTTTTCTTCTTTTTAGAATAATGAAGAATATGTAAAATTAAATAAATTTACAGAAAAAAATAGTTTGAAGACTTTTTAAATTTGCTATTTGAATATTATGGACGGTCATGCCACAATTTAGATAATATGTGTACGTACGAGTTTATGAGTATCGGTGCAAGTTGTTACACGTACGTTACTCATCCGTTTGACTTTACCGGCAAACGGGTAGAGCAAGAATTTCAAAAACCTAGTTAGGAATTCACAAGAACTGAGAACTTAATACTTGTACAAAATAAATTGTAAAATTCTGATTAATGGTGGTGACGGGGTAATGTAGATCTGTGCGTGAGTAATATTGAGTCTTGAGTGTATATCGTGTATGTATCTACTCTCAGTGGCGTAACTAAGATTTTCTGAAGGGAGGTGTTAATTATAAACATTAAATATTATATATAATACGTAAAAACTAAAACTTTTATTTTAACTAATAATTAATATGTATACATATTATTTTATATTTCATACTGTATTTACGATTAACCTATGTTCCTATTTTATTATATATAATATATAATAAAATAATATATTTAATAATATATATAAATATATAATAATGTATATTGTAATATAATATATGTAATAATAATATAATATATGATACGACTCAAGGGGGGTGTCATATCTACCAAATACCCCCCTTGTTACGCCATTGTCTACGTATACTATTATACTGACTATATACTCTTTTAAACCGTAATTATAGACAATATAATAATAAAATAATAGTACCTATGTAGGACATGTAGGTATATATACTAATGACCTATACACATATTCCGGCAATCAAACCTATACGAAACTACAACTATAATACCATATTATGGTATACCTGTGTCCTGTAACTATAGGTAAGCAAGTAGTTCATAAGCTACGTAGTTTTGCTGAAGAGTGCGAATGGCCACTATTCACTGGATACAATTATATTATAATATATTTCCTAAAAAAACTTTTAAGGGATCATTATATTATTATATACATATAATTTAACAAGGTACAATTATTTTATGATGACTATAAATTATTCGTCATTAAATATCTATATTATCCGTCTATATTCGGAACACAGAATATTCGAGTTATCTATAATTTTTCTTTCGAGATTTTCGCAAAGAAGCAGAATTTTTTTTGACTTATCAAGGTTTTCGATTTTTTGAGGTTCCACTGTAATAATATAACTTAATTATATTAAAATATTATTGTGGTATAATGTATGAGCCCAAACATCGGGATTTGTGTAGCAAAATTATAGTTAAATAATTGGGAAACGCTCTCACCCCATTTCTCCATCTTATATAATAGCTAGTTCCAAAACTTTCCCACTATAATCCTGGTTTCACAATATCAATCTAACCTTTCCTTCTATAGTCTCCGATTCGACTACACAGCCCACACTCTATTTCCCTCTCATTCCTATAAACTCATATTGAATGACTCCTTTTGCATACCTGACATACCACAACAATACCCTAATCTGTGATGATATTTGTCATTTCTCATCTCATCTTTTACCACCCTAAATAATCACCTATAACGCCGCCACTTATTATTATTATTTTTTTAATCTTCCAACATCCCCTCTAATATTTAAAATATAATCTCTATTCAACAAAAAAATATTATAATATGTTTCCAGTACCATTAGTATTTCATTATGTTTCATTTAATTTTTGTTCTTGTATAATTTATATTTTCCAAATTAACATTTTATTATTATATAGTTAAATTCAATATTTTAAGTTTATATTTTAAAACAAAGTTAATGAAAAAATATAATTTAAAAAAAAACTATTAAGTACCTATTATAATGTATTTAACTATAATAATTGGCGTCTAAAATATGCATATTTATAAAGACAGTGGGTAAAAGTATTCTTTTTTATGTAGGACGTAAAAAAATATAAATGTAAAAATATAATAATGATTTCAAATTAACAACTATACTATGAATTTTTTTACTAAAATTAAAATATGAAAATAACGAGTTCGTATAATTTTGTACCTACCTATAATCTATATATTACATTTGATTTGTATACGTGTACGCTTATTAATTTTAAAATCATTACCTCCATAATAGGTACTATTATATTATAAAGTCTATAGCAATAGATTATAAAAATATAATAAAAATGTTGGATAAGTACACAAAAATAGTATCTATACCTACGTTTTTACAATTAATATATTTGTATGTTTCTTTACAACCAACAAGATTTAAAGCCTTAATCATTTTTAACTGACATTTTAACAAAGAATAGTTTATAGCTTTCGCATATGGACGTAGTCGTGGGTTTACTCGGTAACTGCTTTCAATATCGCAAGTGTTATTAATCAACTTCTATATTAAAATGTTAATCGTAATAAACTTTATACATTCGATGTATTTGGCAGTATCATTTTATAGCGACGGCGTTTAATTGTATGCATACTTACATTTAATCATCTAACTGGTGGCAATTATATCATAAAACGTTTTACCACCCAAGAATTATACATCACAGATGCTTAAAGATTTAATATTTATCATACCTGCTTTGCATAAAACCATAAAAATTAGACTGATAGTGATTTGTATAGTTTAATTTTCGTTATTATTACCTACCTACTACTTAAATTAAAAAAAAATTTTTTTGAAAACTTTATGATAATAATTTTTAATTTAGTTTTGAAAGATACCTAAAAAATTCCTTGTTGTATAAAACAAGAATAGTAAAAATATGCTGTTAGTGAATGATGTCTTACAATCTTTGAACATTTGTATATGGTAAGGGCCAAGAAGTAAGACTACATGGAAAGTCAAGTTTAGTTAAAACTCGTTATTTAAAACATATTAAACTACATCTTACAATGGTCATGTTTTAGAAAGTAAATTTATTTATATGAAAGTAGACTTTTATCTGAAAATTATTTATTTTAATTATAAATAAATTATATATTTATATCATTTTAATATTCAAATAGTTTTGTTTTTAACCGACAGATAACGGTTATAAAACATATTTTCTGTATTAACAATATTGTTTTATTTCATTGCATTTTATTTTTTAATTTGTAGAAACTTAAACTTTAATATAAACTAAAAAGTAACACAATTTATTGAAACCGGTTTTATTAAAGAAATAGTTAAAATAAATGGAGTAATAAATACAATTTTACAAATTAATTATTCATATACCTACCAAAAATAATTAAAATCCTTATTATCATAAAACTAACATAGAAAGGCTCAATTATAAAAAAAAAATAATAAAATAATCTTAATCGACATAAAAAAAGTTAAATTTGTTAGATTTATTAATATTGTTTTATTATACAACAACGTTTAACTAAAACCTTTTTTTCAGTGATATGTAAAAGGTTAAACCTACATAATTTATGACGTATTATTCTTGTGAGTAAAAGAGTTACCTACCTACTTAAAGGTCATAAACTTGAAACATTTATTATTATACACTTGAGCATTGAAATGAAATTTTATTTTGGAAAATATTTAAAAGATTCATGTAGGCAATATAGACGTGTAGTCGTGTATACCATATAAATATTATTTTTCATTGTTTTTTTTTTTTTATCATTTATATTCATTATTTACGTTAATTTATCTTATTTTGTTATAATTTTATTAGAATTTCATTCCATAGAAATGCTCTAACATTTTTTCTAGCTTTAAGTCTATATTATTCTAAATAGATTATACAACATAATACATAAATCAGTATCATATACTACAAGTAGTCAATAGGTGCTTTAGAAATGTAATATTTTAGAATTTTCTTGCTATAGGAGTTATATTTAGTTAAATTAAACATACTTATTAACAAATAATAAATATAATAATCTATAAATATTTTCAGAGTATTATTGATGTTTTATAGATTCTAAACTAAGCGATGGGCGTATTGAATTTATAACGACGTATCTTTTTACTTTTTTTGTGTCTGAACATACGATAAATAGTAGAAAAATGATTCGATTTTTAGCTTTGTTGGTGGTTTTTTTTTTTTTTGTAGATAATTGGATCTTGTTTATACTTTTCGTCAAAAATAAAAAATTTCCAATTTTTCAATATAATCAGTTTTAGATAAGATCATTTTTTTTATTTTTTTTTTTTTAGAGTGATTAATAAACAAAAAACTATATTATTATAATATATACGATATGATTTTCAAAACAATTTTCGCAGTGTTGTAAAGTTAAAACATTTAATAGAAGGTTCATTTAAACAGTTATACAGTTATAACTATTATAAGTTATTATTATAGCTACCTATTTAAAAATATCAAAAATGTGTCATATAGGTATATTTTATTTTAAAGCATTTAATATTAAAATTTAGATAAAACTACATATTTGATGAATGATGAATAACCACGTTAGTTATAGTTTAAGAATGTCATTATAATTTAAAATCATTATTCGTAACAAACACATCCATTACAGTATAACTCTGCAGAACGATATTAAATTGATTTATTCCTTTTTTTTTTAGTAAAAAAAGTATTAGCATTTAAAAAGATTCACGATTCATTATTTCAACATTTTAAATATATTTTAAGAATACATTTTGATAGTTTTTGGGTGTTGTATAAAATTTGTAGGTTCTTAATATTGCATTGGTTGAAGTGTATATAGTTTAAAAATTACGAATGCCAGGATAACGCTCCCATAGTTTTGTCTCTGTATACTATAACTTAATATAATATCAGAAAATATTATAAAAAAAAAAAATTGTAAAATAAATAATATTTATATACTCATATATCATATAGAATTTGGATTGTTAGTAAAATTATAACTTTTAATTTATTGCGCTAAAAATATTGTCTTAAAATTTAAAATGTAAATTTTTTAATAGATACCATAATATCTTCACTTTACAATCGAACTATTTAAATAAATTAAATTCAACAAAAGTGTATATCATTTATAAAACAAAATCTATTTAATAGTGTTTATAAAAAATAATTATAATTAAAAAAAATGTTTAAAAGTTACATAATATTTTAAAAGTAATAAATAAAGTTTGTGTAATTCTCTTGCTCAGCTTGAAATCTAATATTAGACTTAACAATTTAAATTATTTAACATATAATTCAAAGAAAGTTTTTTGACTATCATCATTCTGTCCCTGTTGTTTCTTATTATGTAGGGATTAATTTGTACAGTTTATAAATAGATATAATGTAATAAACATATATTTATACAGTATAATAAAAACTAATTTTTTTCTTATTTTAGTACGATTTAAAAAAAAGTAAAAACGTACTAATATTATAGATTTTAATAGCAAAATACAAATTGCAATAATAAAAAACATTTTTCGATAAACAATTTTTTATACATTTATAGTCAAAAGTTGTTACTACTTACAAGTATTTTCATTTCTTACTGATCTCAAATATTTACAGTAAAATAAAATATATTATATTATTATAGGTAGGTATCAAATAAGCAATTACATAAAAACAAGCTAAATAATATGCTATTTTAATTAAATTTTGTTTAAATTTAAAACTAATTAGGTTCATTAAATCTCGATAGCTTTAATAAGTATTAAAAGTTCTCAGAAATATTACATACTATTTTAATCATACAATTTTCAATTTTCATAATGAAATATTGAACGTGCAAGTAAGACATAAACTACAAGTACGTTCTCATTTGTTATTACTTTACTATTTATAATGGCAATAGCCAATAATATTAAAAATAAAGATAATTTCTGGTACCATAACAAAGTACATATTTAAGTGTCGTGTTTCAACCAACATTTATTTAACTAAACTCTAATCATATTAATTTGATAATAATAAACAAAAAACATGAAATTTTGTATGCTTCAAAATTAGAATGAGTTTAACATTTTGAATAGTAGATACTATACAATATATTATCTACATTTTATATGCTTGTGCCAAATCCACCAACACGTTTTACACTTCCGTACTCACGTGTTTAAATGTCACAAAATCACATTAAATTAGGAGTTATTAAACTATATAGGTATTTTAGATAATTAGGTACCTATATACAGTAAATAGTAGTTATTAATTTGAATGAATAAAACTTAAAAGTGTATACTATATTTATTATAATGTAGTATCTATTATATTTAATATATATAATAATAATTGCCTAAAAATTAAAATAATCATAATATATTTTAGCATTATTGAAAATTATTTGTCAATTTAAGGTATTTAATCATGAAATATATTTATTGAAAAGTAGGTTATTAATAAGCCCGCAAGTTCTTTTTGTTCATACTAAGTTACATTAAGCATTTTTACTTTTTTACACGGACAATGGACATGATGTCTTAGTTAATAAACTAATAAGAATAGAGTTCATATACATTATATGCGGTCATTTTATTATTTAAAAATGAAGAAAAAAGTTAAATAATTTTAATCAAGTTATTTTTCCCAAATATCCACCATCATGTTCATAGTTTTAAGAATTAAATAACAAATAATAATTCATACGCTATACAGTATAGCTGGTATTTAAAGTTCTTCCA
The DNA here is from genome assembly GCF_020184175.1 of Aphis gossypii. NCBI lineage: Eukaryota > Metazoa > Arthropoda > Insecta > Hemiptera > Aphididae > Aphis > Aphis gossypii. The sequence continues at coordinate 53,030,614 of NC_065533.1, forward strand.
GTAACGAATATCTCATTGTTGTATTTTAATTATTTTTTAAGACACTATCTTTTACTATGTACAAACTGTAACTTTGTCTTCTTTAGATCAACAGATCAAATATCATAAATCTTGTATAATAAAACATTAAACATTAAGTAAAACAAAAATAAATGTTTTCTTATTGTATCAATAATATGATTCATGTAATTAATTAATATTATTTATTATCATTATGATTAACTCTAAATAATGTGCATTTTAATAATGTGTTACAAATTACAGGAAATACTTCTATATGTTGTATATTTTGGTAAATCCTAATTATTGCATAATTCACATAGATAATTAATGCAAATAAGAGTGAACTTATTAACCTATTATCAAACTATTAATATTAAGAAAATTATTTGTGTTTTTACATTGATTTTTTTATGATATTTCAATTTATACCTACCTATATGTAACCGTAACTTATGAGTATGTATGTACAATATCATACATCCTGATACATCGCAGTAATGTTGAAATATTAAATAATATAATAAATTCAATGTACAAACACACATGATGTTGTTAACATAATATTTTTATAATAGGCCAATTCAATTTAATATTAAATCATTTAAAGCTAACAAAATAAGATTGGTTCTGCTTAACGTAAATATCCTATGCTACACGAAAGTCAATGCGCATTTATATAATCTTAACTTCATTTAACTCCCAATCAATGCATTTTAGAAATTTCAAACACAATTTATTATTTTCTTATACAAATTTCCATTGAATTTAACTTAACTTAAATAACAACTTAATGACTTATGTGTCATAAATTGATACCTATAGATTTATCATTGAATTCAAAATTGATATATTTAATATAGTGATCTACTAAATTAGAAGCTATATGTATAACAGAGTAGATTTCAGTTTTTTAATAATTTTTTATCCAGTCCAATTTTTTTAAGATTTATTTTTCTTAAGACTATTCCATTTATATCGATAATAAATAATATAATTAAAATCAAAAATCTATCAATTAGTTGCAATTATTAGCAACTTTCATTCAAAATTTAAAAATGCATGTTGTAAAAATTTGAAAAATTATAGTACCATGTGGCCATCATTGCATTAATTTAAATTTTGGAATTTTAGTTAGGAACATTTTGCCAATTGTGGTAAAAATGATAAATATCTCATTTTTATAATAAAAATCACCACACATTTCATAATGTATATTGTTAATAGATATACTCATATCTATTATTGGAAAAGTATAGAGGACCAAATTTAAAAACTTATGCTGATACAAAATAATATTATGGTTTAGACTATTTAGAGTCAATTGGTTAAAGTCTGGGAGACTCCTGAAAATCCTCATAAGTTTTTTTCCTATATTTTTAATTTGAAGCTGCAAGTTATGAAGTGATCTAGATAATATTATTCTTACCTATCAATTTTATAATAGATCAATTTATTTTAATATTACATCTTAATTGCTTAAAATTGGAATAGTTTAACTTAAATTATCTATACTGTCTATTCGTAAAACGGATATTCTACATGAGTGCCTTTCTCTTAATTACTATGTATTTCTGTTATTTTTTAAGTAATCAATGGAAATTTTAAATAAAATAGGAAACTATCTTTGAAATATTTAAAATATCTGTTTGAAATCAATTTATGTATAACATACATTTAAAAAAAAATACATAATTGAATTAGATATGTATATGAGTTTACTTATAAGTTATATGTAATAATAGGTAGGTATGCGTATTAATTTTAAAACTTGTTTAAATAAAATGTTCTTATCTGTATGTAACGCCTACATTTGTGTGTTAGTCAAATAAATGTGGGTAGATATATTATATAATAGAGTTAAATTATAGTATTTTTACTTCAATGCTTAAATTGATAATATTATAGTTGATTTAAGACTATAGGTATTTCAATTTTATCGTGATAAAAACTATCCATAGATACTGTTGAAAACATTTCTTTTTTAAAATCCTAAATTATGATACAATAATTTTCATTACATTTTTAAAATACATGTCATAGTAGTATATATTATCTATATTATTCATAATATAACCTGATTAGTGATTGATAAAAATTAATTTTATAAGTTACTCTTCTATTGTGTTAAACATTTTAATATGTAGTATTGTAGTTATACCTACTGTTATTATAAACTTATTAAAATAAATAAACACGGTATACCTAAATACCTAATGCTCTTATTTATAAAAGTATTAAATAAAAGCTTGTTCTTTAAAATAAAATAGGAATTATATATTATGTACAGGCACTATATAGAATATAAATTATTTAAAGTATCAATCGAAGTATAACTTAATCGAAAATAACATGATGCTTTAAAAACGTACGCAATAATAAATATTACTAAGTGCTTCATGATGGCTCATCTACCCTTATTATTTGTTATCTAATAAACTTACAGTCATAAATATTAACTCAAATTTAAATTTGAGGTAACTAATAAACATTTGAAACATTATGATTTAAGGCTTAAATATTATCAACAAAGGATTTAAAAATACACAGCTTGTAATACATAAGTGATTTATACTACATTAAGCATTAGTTTTAAAGTTATATGTATCTGTTATTTTTACGTATAACATTTTACTTTACATATTTTAGTTAAATGTTGCATATAATATATATTTTAATCAGTATTAAATATTTGATATTTGAAATGTAATGTACGTTAACATAAAGCATGAGTGAAGGTTTAATTTCCATGTTTAAGAAAATAAACTATAGTATTATCTAAAAATATTTAAGCCTAAATTTAATATTAATAATATAAACCATAAGGTATTAACTAGTTTATGATGTATGTTGATTTTTATACCTAATTAATTACTATTGGAAATAACAGTAATGTAAGTTATTATAATAATACATAGATCAAAGATTAAGATAAATGCACGATTTAAGATTTATATATATATATCTTAAATCGTGGTTAAATGTCACGCTATTAGGTATAAATTGTTGTTGAAATGTGTTCGTTTGTATTCTGCTTGTACATAGATGAAAAAAAAATTCTTGAAAATGTGGCAGCAAATTAGATAATCAAAAAACCAAGGCTGGGCATTAACGAGTTAATAAGTTAAAGTTAAGTTAAAAAGTTAAGTTACTTTTAACTAAGTTAATTAACGAGTTACTTTTTTTTTTAGAAGTAACTTCTAACTTAACGAGTTACATTTTTTCCGAAGTTATTCAGTAACTAGCGAGTTAATTAATTTTATTGGTACGGTAAGTTAATTTTTTTCCTAAACCACAGATTTAAAAGAAATTCAATTTTGTACAAATTAATTTTATAAAAAAAAAAATCTGAAATTTTAAATATATTAATTAATAATTATTAGACAATAATTTATAAAAATAATTATCATATGACATAATATTGCATATTCACAGAAAATATTATATAACTATAAAGTTAATTATAAACGGAAATTTTATAGGGGTAACCTCTTCATTAATATGTTATTTGTTAGCTTAAAAAAAGGTAGGCAGGTATAATTATTAATTTTATACTAAAAAAAAAAGTAACTTATTTTTAACTAAGTTAAGTTACTTTTATTTTCTAATTAACTTGTAACTTTTGCAAGTTAAAAAAAAAATAGAATTAACTTTTAACTTTAAACTTAACTTACTATTTTCTATATTAACTTAACTTAACGAGTTAAAAAAAATAGTTAACTTGCCCAGCCTTGCAAAAAACAGATATTGTTATTTCATATTTTAATTGATATTGTACCTATTAGTTTTTTCAGGAAGAAGACTGACTATTATTTAAGTAAATTTTTCTAACAAACCAAGAAAACGTTGATATTTCTTTCGCTGTATGGTGCATAAATTCTTTTAAAATTTAGTTTTATGAAATTTTAGACAGACCATTAATATCTAATATTTTTGAAACTAACAAGTAATATCCTAAGCACTATTTAAGATATATACTATCTTAAATCGTGATCCTAAGTAGTTTAAAGAGTACCAAAAATTAATATATAAATATAATTATAATAGGTATATAAGCAATTTTAAACTTGTATAATGTTTTATTTTTAAGATTTGTATGAACTAAGTATCATAAAATTATAACGGGAGAGATAAATGAGATAAATATGTGTGTATAGGTAGGAAGATTGCTAATATACTTATATTTTCGACAACTAATTTACATAAGCTTTGTGATTGTAACACCAGACAAAATGCGTTAGTAATCTATAATGGTTATTCGAAACTGGTTTAAAAATTATTAAACATATAGCCAATTTATATTTTAAATTCTTTAATAAACAATTTTATACTAAAAATTTGGTGTGTGAATTTTTTTCTTTTATTAAAAATGATGTGCATTTATAAAAAACTAATGATAATGAATAACATTTACAAAAACAATTTAAAATGCTTATCAAGAATTATAATTTTTTTAGAAATAAATCTTATGTACGTATAATTTAAATAATACCTGTATAAAAAAATGAATTACTTTTAAGTTTGAAATATTTTTGAAAGAAAAATAAATACTAACCACTTTCCAATACCATGGAGTTATTTGCTTAATATAGGGGTCGTCAACCAGTCGATTGGAATCGACTGGTCAATCTTTCTAGGAATATAGATCAATCGTTATTCGTTATAAAAATTAATTTTACCATTATCGGTCGATCGAGTAATAAATTATTACAATTATTATTATTATTATTATTATTATGAAGAAACAATAAATAATTATTCTTTGGAGCTTGGGCCTATTTTTGCCAACCAAACAAATCTCTTCTTAATTCTTATAGATCTAAATTATCCTGTATTAAAATGATAATTATTAAACTTAAAATTTCAAATGTAGCTCACTTGTTTGAAAAAGTTGGCGTCCTCTGGTTTAATATTTGGATTGAAGTAATTATACTAATAATATGTCATAGATATATTTTTGAATTTGAATTTGCTTATTTCTAGTTAATTCTAATTTGAGAGCAAGGAATTGCTATCGATTTAATATATTATTATTTATTATTTATTCATAATACTCAGCATGGAGCGAGAGAAAATTACGATAAAATTAATCGGTCAATTATTATATTTGTTAATTGATTGAAAAATTAAAAAGTAAACTTTTAATGTTGAAGATAATTTGAGGATAAAACCATAAAACTATCCTGATATTAATAATTGTGTGAGATAACGTCAAAGATCACTGTTCATTTTAACTTCAACCACTAATTATTTTTGAGTCGAACACTATAAACTTACAATAAAACAGCGTGTTTCCCCGATCACTAACATTTGTGTACATTTTAGGTATAAATTATGTGTATTTATATTCATCACATGTATAGCGAGGTGTCTATTTATATTTGTGTGTTTATATTTTTGCTTGTACATTAAGTTAGTGCGCCTCAAAGTTATTTTTTACAAAATTTACGTTCCACATAACTAAAAAAGTCGGAACCGCTGTAATAGTATATAAAATAATATATAGGTATATATTATATAAAATAGAAATATCTTAATTATCTTTAATATTTAGGTGTTGTATGAAAATAAGTTAATAACATGATTCTAATAACAGCTATACGGTTCGTAGGTATATACTGCGTACGACTGTAATTTAATTAAAAATTCGTTGTAAAATTATGTTGAAAATATGAAGTTATTAAATATAAGGTTGTATTAAAGTATTAAACCGTAATGTCGTCGACGTATAGTGTGTGATAAGTCGTTCCGAGAATAAGTATGGTTTTTCGTTAAATAATAAAAAACATGAAAATTACAAGATTTAATATTTTAGACACGTCGATTGAAATATTATTGTAATGAATATGATAATACCACAGATATATAAAAATACTAGATAGCCGACTGCCATACGTTATACATACAAAATTATGTCTCCAACAAAATGGCCGATAATCGTTATCTAAGAGGTGACTGTTTACAAATTAAACTGATATGATAAATGATAAGACACTATTTTGGAGGGATATAGTATTTTAAATTTTGTAGGAACGAAAAACTTCAGAAAATTTCTTGTCTGAATATTATAAGCTCAGAAACTTTTATTGTAAAAAATGTATTTGCTTGGAACTGAAATTTGGAACCAATTAATATTTTACACTGTATAAACAATTCAATATTTTAATATAATATAATATTTTACTGTATGTATTTGAATAGAACAATAAAATGGTAATTGTGAGCTATTTATAACTATTAAGAATCCCAAACGATTATCAAACATGATAAATCTTAATAAAAATAATAATTAAATATATGCATTGTGTTATTATTTTATAACAATATAAACTACGTCCTACATGCCAAACATTACTCATACACCATCATTATTAATGCACATATTAAGCATATTGTTTTTTAATTTTATAAATATAAATTGTGATTAATGTATAGGAAAGGTAGGTAGGTACAGTAATTATTAATATTTTTTAAATATATACCTATTACTATGGTTTATTATTGCTGTTCAAATAAAAGAATACCAAAAAGTGGTATTCATTTTTTTGCGTAAGTATATTTATAAGAACTGACATCAATTATGAAACTTACAAACAAAATATTTCTAATATTTTCAGTTTCCCTTTAAAAAATAAAGAGCGTACTAACAAATGGTTAGAAAATATTGATTTATTTCAATATATAATATATTATTTTATTAAAGTTGTATTGTACTGATTAAATAAATAAAGCACTTGATCATTTTTTAAATGTTATACTTTCTAGGTGTACTGGTATTTGTATTACAATAAATTATGTTATAAGTAGGTAGTTATAAACTTACATAATATATCTTTAAAACTTCATCTTCAAGAACACAGACAAAATATTTGATGTGTCCCTTGTATAAGACATATAGGAAAATTTAATTCCACTCAAAAACTTTTCTAAAATGTTACACAAAATAATAATAGCTTTAAGTATTCACTATAAATTTAATTCTAAAATCTAAATGTTCATACCTAGTATAAAATAATAATAATAATAACATCGTTCTTATCAATACTAAGAAACATAAACATTCACCTCTTAGATAAGGATGGCGGCCATTTTACTGGCGACAATAATAATACCCAAGTTGGCTATCTAGTATTTTTATATATCTGTGGATAATACTTATTTAATTATCAAAAAAAATAAAAAAAAAATAAAATAATAATAATAATTAAATCACAAAAATTGTCTTACTGTCGGTTCACGTCAATAACATTTACTACAGTCGATTATAATAGCTGGTATCTACGACTGTTCGCGTAATTCACTCTAAATATTTTTGCACGCTATAAAACGTATCTGTACTATACAATAATATATACGTAAGTCGTCTCACACACACACACATTATACGTAACATAATATTATTATTATCTAAACGCGCACGTATATTATAATCAACACAAGATATTATAATATACTATACCTATGTAAATTCGTTTAAAAAACAGCATTGGTCGACGCGAATCGTACACAATATATTATATTATTCACACACGGACTCACACTCACACACGGTCGCCGCCGTTATGCGCTTAGAATCCGCCCGTGACGTGTTACGGCGCTAGTGTACACCAATGCCAGCCTGTTGCACCGTCCGTGTGCATGGCACTGCAGTTGCATTAAGTTACCCGTTCTAGTCTCACCGGACACCGCCGCTGCTCGCGAGACGACGCGGACACGCGCTCTCTTCCAACCATGATAATAATATTATTATTATAAACATTTTTCGTCACTTCATTCGTTAGCTATTTTAATTTTTTTTTTTTTTTTTTGCTCGATCGAATCATCAAATCGCGCGTACACAGTATTTTCTTCACGTACATACATAATAGGTATTATTGTAACGTAATTATTATTATGTAATAATATACGTCCGGGACACATGCGAGTGGTGTATAATCGTCGTAAATAATCTTTACGTACGTAGCGTGTAAAATTTTTGAATTTGAACCGTTACCGACCGCGCGGACATTACCCATATCACTACGCCCCGTCGCACCGTTATAATATTATTAATACCTACCGCGGACAGCGACGACGCGTCGAACCAGCGCCGCCGCGTTTTTAAGGCGAGAGGTGCGCGGAATATCATATTAACATTATAATTCGTTTTTGAACGTTGCGATTATTTTTGTTTTTGCGACGACGTCCGCCCAGTGACCGCGTCGTATTTATTATCATCGTCGCAGTCGGTCGCCGCGGTGTACGTGGCGGTCCCCCGGAAAGGAGCACAGGCCGAGGACCGGACCGCGTTGCTCGCGTACAGCCGGCGCCGGACGTACTGATCGTCGTCGGCCGAGGCGCGCGCGGTACGCCGGGCCGCTAGTGGGGACCCGTCGCGCGGGAAATCACGTGGCTCGCTGCCGGCGGAACACGTTTGTGCAGAAATATCGCGACGGCGGTGCGTGCGCGAGTACGTTCCGCGTTTTCGCCACCATCGGTCCGGGCGATATCCGAACGGCGGCGGCGGCTTCGGCGGCTGTACGCGGCTATGGTGATTGTGGCGCCGCAGCTGTGTCGCACATGAACGCAACGACTACGTCCGGCCGGAAGCGCGCCCGCGTCGCGACCGACCGCGCCGAAGCTGACGGAAGTACCCGCGAAACCGACAGAATCCTCCACGCGATAGTACCGCCGTCGCGTCAACGCGTTTCCGACCCGTATCCCGAAATGCCGGCCAGCAGACATCATCATCACCACCACCATCAGCAGCAGCAGCAGCAGCAGCAGCAACAGCAGCAGCAACAGCAACAACAGCAACAGCAGCAGCACGTTCAGGTCGTGACTTCCACGGCGGCGGCGGTGGTGCAGGCGGCGCAGCAGTCGGTCAAGGAAAAGCAGCGACTGTGCACAAACTGCAAGAACCACGGGCTGCGCAAGGTGTGGAAGAAGCACAAGCGGTACTGCAAGTACCGGGACTGCCCGTGCCCCAAGTGCATGAAGACGGCGGCGACGCGCAAGAACTGCGCCGAGCAGACGGCCAAGCGACGGGCCCGGCAGGAGGACGAGCAGCGCGAACAGGAACTCCAGCTGAACCCGTCCAACTTCCTGGACGAGCGACCCATACCGTATCAGCCGGAAGCCACCACGCCCCAGTCGTGCAACAGACGGAACATGAGCGAGTCTTCGCAGGTCGCCAGGTCGTCCACGCCCAAGGGTACGATGTCGCCCCGGACGTCCGATTTCGACGACCACGACAGTTCGTCCATTGACATCGTTAACGGCCGCGACGGCATCCACGGCGACTGCATGATCGTGGAAAAGGACGATAGCGTAGACGATCGCGGTAGCCATCTGATGGACGACGTAGACAAAAAAGACATCGACGCAGGTAAGCAACAGTTATGCGTATTATATACCTACAAGCGAAATATTATTATTGTGGGCCCGAGCGGCACGTGATGCGCTTTATCGCGGTCATTACGAAAATTACGTTACCTACGCGATTCATAAACCGTAATGTTCGATTCTGTCGCGTAAGACGTGTCTGTGTATACGGATTTAGAATTATGAAGTTCTGCAGGTTTTTTCGCCCTAAGTCGAATATCTTGACATTTGTGACTTTTTTTTTTTGTAATAATAGATGGTGAACTAACTTATGCTGTACTTTGCATTTAATCTCCAATATTTTTTTAATAACAGTTCGATTTCAGAAGGAATGGACTGTGAAGCTTAACTGATAATTATAAAATAAATGTACCCGAGAGTACAAAGTCGAGGACAGTTCATAAGCTTTACCTCCTACAAGGGTTTCTTATAAGGTGTTAATATTGTATACGAAAAAATTTATTAGCTTTAAAATAATAACTAAAAATGGAATACGATCCTGCGTCTAAAGTTTATAAATTAAAGAATTCGGATATTGATGCTTGATTTTAGTTTTTTGATATAGGTAACTCAAAAATTGTTGACCGTGGAATCTTGAAACATTTGAAACTGTTAAAAATTATCATTTTCTATACTCAATACAGTTTTTAAAATATTTTAACTATTTGTTAGCGATTTATAGACCTTTGAATTCTTTTAGATTTTTTAAGTGATGATACATTTTTTAGAATTGGTGAAAAAGTTTGAATACTAATAAATATCACACAAATGTAGTTATTTTAACAATTTAAAAACATTAAAAATACATGGGCGTGGTTTTATTTTTTAAGTATTTATAAAAATCAAACTTTGATATGAATATCAAAAAAAAATATTGTGTTGAAAAATTTAAAATGTAGTTAAAAATGTGTAAAATATTAAATGTTTACAGACAAGACTTGAAAAATCAAGTTTAGCATATCTTATTTTTAAAAATGTGTTAGCTGATCCTCCACAGTGTTAACCGTGAAATATTAAATTCTAATAGATTTACACCTTTTTAAACTCCGTTAAATGTAAACTGCATAGGTTTTTGACACAATAAACATATTTTAATTTAATTAAATTTAAGTAGTTTAGGTTTATTAAGTTAAAATTTGAATAAAAATAGGTATTTAAACAAAGCATTACGATTTTAGTTATATTTTATTGTAATTCAAAAATTAATAATCGTTAGGATTTGAAATTCTTAACTATATTAATATATATATTATTATAATATATACACGGTAATATCTTGAAAATTAATAATATAAATGCAAAATTTTCGCAAAAATTATCAATTCAGCCTACGCTATAATTTATAGTAAATTAAATTACTACAATAGTAATATAAATATAAATATTATAATTAATATTATACTTAGTAATGTATGTTGATAGACTATCTCTGCTCATAATCGTTTTATGTAAACAATGATTTATCATTGAATTATAACTTCACACACCCACTATAATGCCTTATTCAAATATGAGGTACATTCTACTCCAAGTTATTGTACAACAAAGTAGGTACCATCAACATTCTTGTTTTTATTTTTATTTTACAATTATTTTTGAGTTGTGAATTTTGATTTTTGAACTAACCATTTTTTATTCTATGCCATATAATAGTTTAAATTTAAGTGAATATTATCTAATTTGATAAAGTGTCTGTGAAACTATTAGAATACAAAATTTGAGTATCTAAAGAATGTAGTTTTTGTATGCACAATAGAATACAATTGTTGTTCAAATATAAAAACAAACGACAACAGCAAAATTAATTATTCTTATTCCAATTTGTTTTTTTAAACGCTTTGCATAATAATACAATTGTTTAATGAAATTTGATTCGTATTATATTATACTTATATAAGATGAAATGATTATTAAATATTCATAAATATTATTTTATAATATTTCGTAAAAATATTCAATTTACAGTTGTTATTTTTTAGTTTTAATTCTGGTTGTTAGTAAATATAATTCTGCGCGAATCGCTGTTCAAAAATAAGTGAATGATTAACTTATCAACTTTTAATGTAAACTGTTGTCAAATTGTATGTGATAATTTGAGGTTTTTATAAGTTGGAAGTAGAAGAGAAAATAATAAGACTATGAAAGTAACAGAGAGAGAAGTATATATATATGCTTTATCTATTTATACTTGCACATGGTCGTATACAGAATGTTGCAGTGATTCAGTTCCATGGTCAGAATTTATTATAAAAGTATAAAAGTGTCTTGCAAAAAAAAAAAAAAAATGGTGCAACGTTTATTTTACAATCACATAAAATAGTCTGATAATACTACGTCACGGTTTGCTTTGCACTAGTCTGAAAGTCCACTATAATAGCTTAATCTATTTTTGTTAAAATTACATTACGCGTGGCTTATTAATTGAGTTTATTACAAGGCATGTGCTAATATGTAAAATAATTATTATAATCTTGAGTGCAATGAAATAGTTAAGATGAACAACTAATTGGCTAAACATCAAATTTAAGGCACGGAAGTAAATAGAAAACGACATCTTTTTAAATAATTAACTAGTCTTTTGTTAGAAAAAGTTCTTTTCTTTATTTATTTATTAATAATATTTTACAGAATTTTTAGTTAAAGATTGATAAAGCATTTTTCTCTTCAGCTTATGTACTTATTATATCTAACACTACGTAGGTCCATTTTATTATTTTGTTTAAAATAATAATTCAACAATTATATCTTACATGAAGATAAAGATTCATAATAAGACTAAAAAATGTAAGTACTTAAGAAGTATCATTTTAGATTTTCACTTATACTAGATTTTTTCTTTTTTAACGAAATCCATTTTGAAAAATAATGTATAATTCAGAAAATAAAAATGTTCCTATAGGAACATGTGTAGATAATAAAATAACAACTTTTGATAAATATTTTAACAGAGATTTTTATAATAACACTTATGCTTTATTATGAATTCTGCAGTACACGTAATACAAGTATTTATGATAGATGATTGTAACTTAAATATTATTCGATTACATATTGTAAGAGTTTGAACTATGGCTGTATGTACAAATTTTATACATTATTACTATAATTTTCATACTAGGTTTTATTCTTATTTTGATTGATGAAACGTTTCATAATTATGGTTTTATAAATACTTCCAAATTTTAAATAAGGTTAAGGTTAACTTCTTTATTGCGTTCTAGCTATAACACTGAAATATCATTAAAATCTTGACTAACAATGTTTTTTGCGAACATTTAAAGTTTAAACTATGGTGAATTTTTATAATTTTCTCACATTAACAATATTTTTAGAAATTATTTATAGAATTAGTAGTTTGGTTTGTTTAGACTTGACAGTTTAAATATTAGGTTAATTTAATTATATTATTATAACTATTTAAAACATCTTAAGAAGATGCCACAACCGCATTTCACCTGCATACATGTGCTTAGAATATTTTTCTACCATGATATTTTTTTTATATAAAAGCTAAAATAGCTTTAAGATTTGTAATAGTAGGCACTTCCATGAAGCGAATGGCGTGATAATTCACTATCCTATAACAAATATCGTGCCATGGTTTTCATGTCTCTGTTTTTTTTTCAAATTATAATTTAGAGCTTCGAATAAGCTTTAAAAATTAATATAAACTTAAGAATACTTTTCTATGTGTATAACATAAATAAAAAATAAAACTATTTGGTTTTGCAAATAAATAAATAGATCACAAAGGAGAAGGGCATGGTTTAGGTTAAGTCAATCACATTATGTTTAGTATAGTAAGTAATTCGATGTTTATAATATTTTAACAAACATAATAATTAGCTGATATTAATTCAAGAATTAAAAATACACATTTATATTTTTGTATATAATTAGTGCCCATGAACAAAAATATATTGTGGATTTTAATAATTGGTTTAGAGATGTCTAAGTGCCCGGTTTTCGATTAAAAAATTATTTTCCAAAAAAAAAAAAAATGTAATTAACAAGGAAAAATATGCTGAAATTCTTTACCTAGTATACTTATACATCTGCTGTAAATAATTAATAATAAATCATAATACTTGTGGGGTTATATTTAACATAAATTATATATAAATCAAAAAGTTATTATTTCAATAAGATTAAAGATAATTTAATTGAATTTATCAACTTTAAAAAAAATAATAATAAGATTTTTATTCTTTATAAATAGTTTTTCTTTTAATGATGATTTTAAATATTTTTTTTGTTTTTGATAAAATTGTGCTATTTTAATTATTTTTTTAGGTATTAACATATTTATTCACGTGGCGTGTCATTTTTTATTTAATTGTTGAAGTATTGAAAAATACTGTTGTTTTTTACATCTTAGTTGGAATAATTGTAAACCAGGTCAGTGTATTTAAAAACAATGGTACTTACTTATAATGGCATATACTGGTAAATCAATCAAATAGCACAACTTTATTAAAGTTACTAAATTACATCTTAATAATATTTTATGACTGAAGGGTAATATATTTTAGTACCATTTTAAATGATAGTTTAATATAAATAACTAATGAAAAAATAAACGGAAACTTGTGCAAATATTACTATAGCATAGTATTGAACTGTACAATATGTATAATATAATATGGTTATTAACCACAATAAACTCACTTGTTGTCTGCGGTCTATGATAGAATGCATTAGCTGTATAACCCATATACGAATATACGATTGTAAATATTAATAAATTTGATTGCTTAAGACTTGTGATTTTGTGTTATTCATATAATTGGTTAGAAAAGGTACATTTTGATCGAGTTTGTTAACAATTTTAAACTAATCTAAAATAGTTTGCGTTACTTAAACAACACTGCAGAATAATCTTAATAAAATAATAAAAAAAAAAAAATTAAAAAGAAAACCTTGGAGAAAAATATATTATATAATATAATAATATAGGCCACGAGCCAAAATTACATGGTCAACTACAGATATTAAATTCTTGTGTTAAAAATTGGCCAAAATAAATGAATATTGTATTTTTATATTTTATTATAACTTCTAAAATTTTAAAATATACGTAATTTTAAATATCAACTATCACATTATCTTTGATAAGAAAGTGTGTGAGTCTTTAATATAATTATAATGTAATAATACCTATTACCTATACAAAATTGAAAATATTATATTATATTATATGATACAATCAATAATTTTTAACTGTTATTATCAATGTGTCAGTTCTTAGTTGTTACATTTGCCTAAAAGAGAATGATGCTATTATTAATTAGTAGGGACATGTAGAATCAGAAGAAAAATTTATTTTATTGTCTAATATGTATAATGATATAATTCTAGATTTTCACATAACTATTCGTTTTTCTATTCAATTAATGTTGATTAATAATAGCTCCTTATACATTTTACTACAGTAAATTAGTTTTCTAAGGTACTTGGCTACTGTAGGTTCCAAATTTTGAGATTTATTAAGGATCTAATGTTCTATAGTTTGATGGAATACAGACGTTGAAAATAAATAGTTGAGTTGGATTCTTTACATAAAATTATAATGGCGTGACTTAGTTTTTAAAACTACAAACTTTTAAATGTTATATCATCAAAGAACAATTTTAGTTGTAAATTCATAAAACTAATATTGAATTAAGCTCATTAAAATGTCTTATGAATTAAGTATAAAATATTTTTTATCCTTTTAAAATACTAGACGATTTTGTGTTTAGTAGAAAATAATATTTGAGTACTTTTTATTTTTTTTCATTAGTATTTTTTAAGACGAGGGCGAATAAAAAGTAGAAAAATAAAATGGATTTTTACTTTACTTTTTAAATAAACAAAGTAGGTAGATTTAATATATACATTTTTAAATTAAAAAACTCTAAAGATTAATTGAGTATGATTTTAGTTAATATGGACCTAATAAAATATGTATTTATTTGTAAGCGTTAGAATCTTTAGTATAAATATTGTTGATATTTTTTTATTTTATAAAACTATTTCTATCAAACGCTAGTATAAATCTTTTTCTTGAGTTTAACAAAATTTCATTTTTAAAATATGTTTTAAATAATCGAGATTAGAAAATAGGACAGTTGAATTTCGTGTGAAAAAAACTGTTTTCTGTAAAATATTTGAAATGTTGTAAGTATTTTATGTTTTTTTCAAGAGTAAGAAGCATGTCAATAAGGTACTTGCTTAAAACAATGATGGTTAACTATACCGCATCAATGATTTTTGTCAACGTTGAGTGTATACCCACACACTTATGGGTAAATCGTTTTAAATCTTACATCACTCACTTGTAAATAAACAATTTTGTGTCATTGTTAATAATCATTATAAAATGTATAAATTTACTATAAAGAGGGTAGACTATATATGCTGATCATTGATGTCTGAAAATACATATTTTGATTTTGAACGTTAACTGTACATATATATATATATATATATATACATGCATTATTAATGATGTGTTTATAGTTGGGCACATTTTATTCTGCTATATAAAAAGTGATTAAATGTTTCAACTCAACTATTTTCCATATAATGTATGCACATTTTTATTAGTACAAGAAATTATTTAACATGTAATTTTCAACCTTTTTTTTCGATTCAAAACTTAAGTATCTTAAAGTTTAAACACTAGAAAAAAAAGTAAACTGCGTAATGCGTATGCGTGTTACCTATATACGTACTTTAATGAAAGGCTTATTTTGAAATATTTTTATAAGTAATAATTTATAAGTAATAATTTTGTTACCACTAAAAAAAAAACTTATTTTTAGTGACACATTTGCATATGCCTATATGCAAAATCTAATCTACAGTTATATTATACTTATTTATGTTATATAAACAAACACATCGTAGGTATATATCATAAAAACAATAAAAAAAAAATAATAATTATAATAATAAGAATATAACTGAAGTAAACTTCAATGAGACGTATTTAAATAGAAAATATAAATAATTTGCAGCATAAGTATAATAATTGTAATACATTATACATGTAGGTATATTAGCGATAGCAATAGTTGAAAATATTATGACAACATTTTACAGATATTAAATCAAAGGAATTTTATAACGTCCATTTTGAAAATACACGACTTTTGATAATTATATACTAATATTCATTATATTTTCAATGTACCTACTACGCTCATTGATTTTTTAATGATGTTTTATTATTAATAATAAAAATCAATCATCTTGTTCTTTCAATATTTTTTTTTCATTGAATAGAAGCAAAAGTTTCAAAAGTTGACTATACTCAAAATAAATATTATTATTATTTTATTCCTGTATTATAGTTTCTATAAGCGTAAGGTTAAATTATCGACAATTATTGAAAAATTTCTAAGATTGTATTGAATAAAAAATATAACTATGCAAATTAATAAATGATCAGGTGTATTTGAATATAGAATTTATATAAAAAAATGTAATTATCTCAAAAAAATAAAAAATAAAAAAATGAAGAAATCTTTTAAAGCTTGGTTTAGACTTAATTTTATCTTAAAGTTAGTTCAAATGCGTATCGTTATTAAATAACTAGAAAACACATTTTATTTAGTTATTTATTGGTAAATTATATAGAACCTAAATTAATTTCAACAATAACCCTTACCCACTTATATGTGTGTGGCGTTATAATAGTAATTATGCGCTATTGATCAGTAAATAATGAATACATTTAGGTATATTTTTTAAAAACAATGGTATAGTTTATGATTAATTTATAAGCCCTTAAAATTCCTATATTAATGGTTACAACAGTTGATTTATTTTATACTATCTTATGTCACATATTAAGTTATGTAAATAAAGATTAAGTACCTGATTATTATATTAAAATACTTCGAGAAAAACAAAAAATTGTCCAAAGTGAAACCTATAGATTTTAATTTTAACTAAAAATTAAATTAATTGTGAATAATATTGATATTTTGAAGTTGAATATAGAAAAATATATTTGTTTATTAAATATATATCCACTCCGTAATACCATAGGTTAAACTTCATATTTTCTACTTTTATTAAAAACTTTACCAGTATGTCAGGATCAGGATGACTTATACATAAACAAGAATAAACTTTTTTGAGGTATTTTAACCGCTTTTAGATTATTCAATAATATTTTTTTATAGTTTTTAAAATATAAAAAAACGTCGTTTAACATTAACTATAATAATTTATAGTTATGTCACATAACTATCATGCGGATTTTGCCTTTTTTAGCTTCTACAACTTCCGAGCCCTAGTTATGTGTACCTATATTATGTATTACATTTCATTCTTTATATTATAACAGTTGAACAAATAAAATAAAATGTTATTATCAAACTAATAAAATTTTATTTTCTAGTAATTTTAATGGAATTATGTTAATAATCATGAGAGCAGTCTCTTTGTTTTATGGTAAAACAAAAATTGTTTATACGTTAATACTTTTTCTATTACACTATTTGACATTAACCTAACCTACCTAGTAGAAAGTAACAAAGAAGACAAATTTAATATTATTAATGCACTTATCTAGTGCACATTTAAATTGTTATTATATTTTAACGAAGACATTGTATTAAACTTCAATGTAGATAGGTTATGATGATTATTAATATTATAGAGATATCAATGTTTATCAATATACATTTGTCCTATTATCGTATAATTATGCAATTATTACTGAACCTGTGGACTTATAATAATGTTAACTCTTGTTAGTTTATGTAATTAAAATGTTCTATTTCAATATCGATTGTACACTATACATATTATTTAATTTACAAGTTACAATTCCACAGTACTATGTAGGTATGATACAATTATATTGCTAATTAAATTAAAATAATAGTAGTACTAATAATCAGTAGATGACTTTCAATAATTTACTATAGCGTTTTAAATACCTACTTAATATACAAAAAGATAAAGCTGTGCAAGTTGACATTAAATAGTTTTAATAAAATATTATATTAAGTAGGTACCCGTGTATTAGTTGTTGTAGGTAAGAAAAAAAAAATATTATTAATTTTAGTGGCCGGTCAATATTATGATCGTTCTATTATTATTTTAATAATTAATACAATAAATTAACACTCGTTTATTTTTAGGCCGCACTGTAGCATTGTAACCGTGTTATTTATTTAAATAAAACCATAGCAACAGTGGTCGTTGAATGATACATGACAAGATTGCGATGCATAAAGATAACGTGACTGTATAACGGTGCACGGATGATAGATAATATAAAAACTACTTAAATATCAGATGATAATATGGTACGGATAGTTATGTTATATTGTTGAGTAAGTCGGCGGAGAACGATGAATTTCATTTAAGTGGAGATAGAGTTCGGATCTTGGTCGAGTGATTCCGATAACATAGAATTTTTTCTGTCCTAGTCGTGTACAATTCAGTATTCAGTAAAAATATTATGCTTACTATCAAAACGGAGCTTTTAGGAATTAGCATATTGGGAAATATTCTAACTGATTGATTATATAGAAATAAAATACTACATTTGAAACCTGACTAAAAAACTTTCGATTACGGTAGTTAGGTTAGGTCAGGTTAAATGAAAAATAAAATTAGTAAAATGAAAATAGTACATTTTAATTTTTTTTCTATTATCTTGAAGTACACAACTATTAAAAAAAATATACTACATAATGTGAGTATTTTAATAAGAATTGTATAATTTATTGTTTTAACAATTTTATACGAATAAACAATAATATATTTTTAAATAATTCTGTAGGTACCTATTACATAAAATTATAATAAAATGAAACGGTATTTTTATTTATACAATTTAATATAAATCCGAGTACTTATTTTTACAACACTACTATGTACAATGTCAATAATATAAATCATTTAAAGAGTAATAAATTATTATATGCAATGGACGATTATCATTTGACCTAGATTTTCACCACAGTTATCTATTTTGTTTATGCACAGACTATCGAAACCTTATAAATGAAGTACTCACCTATATTGGCTATTAAGATAATTATTGATTATTTATTTTGCATAGTAAAATAATAACTAAATGCTACAAAAATGTATACCTAGTTTCTTTGTACGCGTCTGCAGTCCTGACCTTCTGATAAATTAGAGTTCTTATGTATTTTCAATTTTTACGATGATGGATGAGGGGGGAGGTCAAAAGTTAATATTTTCCAGTACTTTTAAAAATTATCGGGAAAAAGCAAAACCAAATCATTACATTGATTTAGATACTCGATAATAATTTGTACTCAACATGTGCGCATTTAAGTGATTATCTATTTTCTCCCTTTTTAAAAACATGTAACTACAAAAGGACACTAAGAATTAATCAACCATTTTTATTTTTTGGAATTAATCAAACGTTGACTAAATACGTAATTTAGATAATAACACGATGATGTAAAAAATATACTGATTAGTATAACACTTACGAATAATACCTATAACATTTCTAAAATATATCTACATTGGGTATACACTATAATATTATTATAATAATTGGTGTATGAGTAATATGTACAGTTAATATAATAAGGTACTACCTATATAGTTTATTTTGAAATCAATTTTGTGGAGAGTAGTTTAATGGAATTTTTTTTAACGTATCTTACAATACATTATACATTCAGTATTAATGGATTTTCGTGGTTATTAAATTTGGCATGGCTGTATAAGCCATAAGCTGTACCTGTGTTTATTTGTCATTTATGATAATATAATGTGATAATTCAATTCATAAAGCGTGGAAACAATTTCTTATTGACATGCACCCCAAACTAGCGGTCATCGTTTTCGCCAAATCTACTTCTATACTTATATTATTAAGATATTGAGTTTGAAAACTTCTATTCTATTTACAGTTTTATCGATCATCAATACATATATATATATATATATCTTGATAATCGAGATTCGGGATAAACGATTTGATAATGCAATAGAAGAATTTTTTGGGGTCAATAAAAACGGCCTCCTCATGTTGGCCCCTGAGTTGCTCTAAATGGTTTTCAAACCATAATTTAGACAAGTGGGTAGAAATAGATTTGGCGGAAACAAAAATCAAACCGTTTTTGTTTTGGCGAAAATGATACTTGGTGAAAACGAAAATCAAGTTTTTTTACGGAAACGACTGACAACCCCCCCCCTCCACCAAAGTACAAACACAATTGTTGTGTTTTATGGTGTTTTCATAAGCGAATGGTACAAAGCTTTTGTTTGTATCTTATACTTTTACAATGTGTTCCATTTAATTTACATAAACCGTTAGTAATTAGATAACCAACTGCCCAAATACTTGTTAGACTATTTAATATTTTTAATGCTCCTTTGATTATAGAATAATTTAATGAAGTGAACAACAAACACCGTTTGTAAAATAATATTGGCTGCTTATCGAAACGCGGACTATTGGCCGAGTGATAAATTTCAATATATGTATATAATATGGTTGTTCATCAATAATGTTGGAAATAAATCAAGCGACGAATAAAATATGTTTTAAAAATAAACTACTTTTCTTTGAAAATTCTACTAAAGTTTTGTTTTTAATAATTTATGGAGTTCAATGTTTGGTTCTTCGAATTTTCTATTAAATTATAAATTATTCATGTATACGTGTGAATCATATAATAAAAATAATAATAACAAATGCTATTCATAATTATTTAGTTCAATAAATATACGGAGTTAGTATCAAGAGAAAAAGCTGAAAATAAAGTATGATATTAAAAATTTGAATTACTCTAGCCCTTTAGTTCAGTTTAGATACGCTACTGACATAAGTTATCTTTTAAACGTAGTACCGTACGTATTTTGTTAGTAAACCCTGATTTTACCTAGAGTTGTACAACATAGATAAAATAAATGCTTTGCCTACTGATTAAGAAAATCGATTTGTTTGATTTACAATTTAGTAGTTCTCAACCGGGGTAACATGGACCCAACTTAGGGGTGACACGAAAAATCAACGAAAAAAGGAAAAAAAAATTTAAATAAATACATTTTTGCGAAAAAAATCATATTATTTTATTCATATTAATATAAAAGTTTTGAACTTATATTTCTATGTACAGTACTATTATTACAGTATTATTATTTTGATGTTGGGGTGACGCAGTGTTTGATTCTAGTGGTTATAGGTGACATGAATAAAAAAATGTTGAGAACTACTGAGTTACATCAAAGATCATATTGTGCTATCAATTCATAACGACGTATATATGGCCAATTATGTATACCTATATATATTCTGTTTCGATACATATTATATTTTACGCGTTACTTTTTTATATTTGTTATAAGTAAGGGTAAAACGTGTGTATATAAAATTCAAATGTCAGCAGAAACTTGACCACCTTAGGAATGAGACGCTTGTGATGCGATATAATAATATTTGAATATTTACGACTCACACGCATTCTTAGAGCAAATTAAAGCAACTGTCATGTGCTCTTTGAGCCGACCATAAACTAAATCATGTAGCCATGTCAGATAGGTCGTAAACTCGGGTCGAACGTAATAATTTTTATTATTTAAAACAATTTTATTCCAGATCGGGGATATATAATAATATATATGTACGTATAATATAAGTGTACCTAAGTGTACACCATAATAATATACATAAATCGATTCCAAGTTTCGAGGACAAGGAAGCGTAAATCTTTTTGGTCGTATATACACTTTGCAATTAGTTTTTCCATTCCCACGTTATATCATTTTATAGCATTCTAAAACGACACGTAAATATTATATTGAATTATCGTAAGATGACAGTATATTCTTCGTGAAAATCAAGTCTGTGTTGTATATAGTCGTTTAGTCATATATTCCGATCGTAAGCACTTTAGGTAGAGCGAGTTTATAATCATTTATAATATATAATTATTTATTTACTTAAATTAACGCTTAGTATTATGTTCGATTACAAATGATTGGTAATATACATATACAAATAACTTTATAATAGATACAATAACATAATAATATAGTTATAGCATGTGTATAAGCTAATGGACAATTATTTATAAAGGTACTACACTATAATAGTCTGAATAGCGACAATTTAGCTCCGATCGGTTATTTAAGTAGAAATCTATATTGGATAGATTTTCAAGTGTTATAAATCTATCGAGTGAACGGGTTTGTAAATAGTCTATGCGATGAGTTCATAAATTTATAATTTTTTATACACGGAAGAGTGTTAAATTGTAGTATGTGGAATGAAATTGCTCAAGAGATGATTCAATTAACTAATATTAATTATACAACTATTAATGTATTGCTTATGAATTATTTGTTGGTGCTTAACGACCACTTTGACGTCGAATCTAAAAAGTTCTAACAATTCATGTGTATACCGTAAGGTGTAAAAAACTCCTTTCGAGTACACTTATAGCTAATATGAAAAAATAGACGACAGTGTAAATAGGGACAGTGAATTTCTGTGTTGGTTATCCCTTCCACTCTAACACTACGCATTCCAGCTATTGGATTATTCCCGAGGGCATTTAGCTTTAGACAGATTGTGAGCGCATTACGAATGTTTATTAAAAAAAATATAAGTTTAAAAATTAATCATGTCTATTTTTTACATACGATTTATAGTTTTAAGTTTTAACTGGTAATTTTTTGATAATCTAATAACTTTTCATAAACTATAATGTTTTAATTTTAATTATATCCGAAATCTACTGTAAATTATAAAGATTAGGTATATATGGTTCATGCGCATATTGTACATTTCCAATACCGTTTTGACTTAGACACAAAGTATATTATTTTTAAGTCATCGAATTTGTAGTTATAATTCGCGTATATTATTTATGTAGAATGTAGATATAACGTATATAATATATCATAAGCATTTATTACTCATATTAGTATACAATGATTTTACTTTTTAACAAAACATAAAACAGTATATTATGTACATATTAAGAGTACATAGTGGGTATAATTACATTTACTAGTTTAAAGGTTTTACAATATTATATTATTATTAATTTTTAATTTTTATTTTCATGGCAATAAAAGTTTAAAATTGTTTAAATACATTATTTTATTGTTTTACAGAAAACTATTAAATTAAGTGCCGAATCAACATAAATTCCCAATCGTTTTACAATATTATTATAACTATTTTTAAATGAAGGAGTAAATTTTTTTGTTGTAAATAAAGAAAATAACTTTTGTGTAGTTTACTATTTTTAGATTACGTTATGTTTTGTTAAAAATAAATTAGAAATAGTTATATAGATATTTTTAAAATAATTTTAATTAATATTGATATTAACTCCATTGATTTCTTTATTCACTTTTATCTCCTTATCAGTAGACAGTAGTTTTAATAATTTATGTTTCTTTAAAAGTAACTATATGGCATAATATGAACAATCAGCATTTTTTAATATCAAATTTAATTTAGCATTAAATAATTATTAATTAAGGTTATTAAAATTGTACTATTTACTTATAAAATTATTGTAAAAAATTAAATCATACTGCTGTTAATAAAAATATTTTCTTTAATCTTTAATCTTAGCTATGAAATTAAAAAAATATATATATAATAATAAAATTATTTACAAGGAACTTAACATCACACTTTTAATTCTAAAATATTAAAATTCCCAATGTTATGAATTATCAACTAGAAAATAATTAACAAATCATTTTTTTTTTTTGATATTGAGAAACTCTGACTATGTATTTAACTGATGCAAAAATAATTAAGAGACCTTAAATTAAATTTTTAAAGTTTATGACTGTAAGACAAAAATGTTATAAATATACCCATAAACCGAAAGAGCAAAAAGTTGTGAAGAGCCAAAGTAGATACTTCGAAAATGTTATCGGGTTACAAAATGTCAAGTAATAATTATAGGGTTTTCCTTTTTTAATATTATAACTAAAATACAATACTGATTTCGTCAAAAAATGTTGTCTGCTCAGAATCTAATACATACCTGCATATTTATTATGGTACAGGTAGCATACTAGCACTTACTGTATTATTAGTTTCGGTATGAAAATAAATGCGAAAAATATAAATTTCATTCAAAAACTATAAAATGTACGAACTTAAATTATGAGTTTATTACTATTTACTATTATTATAGTTTGACTGAAATAGTAACTCGTTATAAACTATTAACCTCTGTTAGTAATAAGAAGTGAACCTTGTTTAGGTTTGACTGGTGGTAATAAAATTGTAAAAGAAAAAAGACGAAATTGATTTTTTTTTTTTTTTAATCATTTTAACGATACACTGCACATGTTTTATGAGCAAGTCAATATTAACAACGAACAAAATGATTGTACATTCCTGAAATGTACCATTAAATAGGTTGGAAAATACATAAAAATATGAAAAATATGTTGCAATTATGCGAGATCCTCAGCATACAATCGCAACTTAACACTAACATTTTTAAACATTAATTATTAGTATGATGCATAGTAAATAATTTCGATTTCACGGTCACGATAAATACCCATGGACTGTAAAGATTATTTTATTAGAAATTAAGCCATTGTTAGGTAGGTACTATCATAGTTCATAGTATTAATAAATTTAATTAAATATATTAATTTTATATTACATTTTATGACTCATTTCATATTTGTAATGACGATTTTATATGCTAATAAACATTAATAAATTCTATCAAGTAAATAAATTACGTATGTTTATCCATGAAATCATATTGTCAATAACTTTAAATAATAATTTGATGATTATATTAACATTATAGAAAAAAATAATAGCTTTTCAAAATGTAAAATGTGTTTATTATTTTTTTTTTTATCAAAACGAGGAATAATTTTGTAGTTTTTTTTTGTGTTAGGTAGATTATCATCTTATATTTTCCCTAGAAGAATAAAAATACCCTGAAGTTTCAAGTATCTTGGTGTTATCTGTTGATAAACCATAGTCCAACAAGATATTTAAGTATAACATAATATAATATACTATAAAGTTCATTGAAATTTTGATTTTCTTCGTTATTTTTGTATGCTTAAGGAGAATTGTTATTAATAAGGTTTGAAAATTTAACAGAATGGTATGTTACTCAAGACTTTCAAAGGAAGATCTTCAAATATTTTATTAAAAGGTTTAAATATTTAGAGTATTTTAATAAAAAAATAAAAAGTTTAATTGATTTTATATAATTATATTCATTTTACATAAGTAAAGTCTTATAATATAAACTCTTCTGATTAATGAACTAAATAATGTATTGGTTTAAAATTATTTTGAGTTGGGTTTATCGTAAATTTATTGAACTCATATTATTTTCTTAGAAAAAGAGGATGACATTGTCTTCGCTTAGAATCATTTTTCTTATATACAATGATTTACCTATCATTGAATTCATATTTAACACATCCATTTCAGTGATTTATTAAATTACAAGATACACTCAAAAATTACTATGCACTAGAAATAATTTCCCAAGTTTTTATTTATTAATATTGATACACGCAGTGGTGTATTTGTAAATAGATTTATACATTTTATACGAACTTAAGGAATATTTAGTTACGATTAGGTATACATTTTATTATTTTTACTGTCACGCTTCAACAATAAAATAATATTAATATTTTAAGCTTAGGTACAATATTGTATATTATTGTACCTATATATCATATTATCAAAATAAAAAAGTTATAAATATTTAATACAGTCTTTATTATGATGATTGAACTTGGATGTACAATTTCAAAAAAGTAAAACCTATAAAAACCAACGGTTTATCAATATATTTTTAGAAGGTTTACTTAATTATGTAGTTAATACATTTATAATATAGATATTAATTTTACTTTGTACATACGAAAAAAAAATTAAATTAGAATCTTGTGCAGGTTATTTATAACACTGTATGCCCGCGAATAATGTATGCACTCCAACATGCTACTGATAATAGAATAATACATTATCTAGCGCCAAGGTTAGACCATTAGTGTCCTTATAAGTCTTTGTATTTTTTATGTGTTTTTTTTTTTTTTTTTTGAATTACTTATCGTATTAATATTATCAGTAATTATAACCTATGTAATAAATACTATAGAAATGTTCTTCTTAAATAAATAAACATTTAGTGCTATTTATTATTGAACTGTTTTTTTTTCTATAATATATTGTAATAACTAGTTAACCATTAATTAATTTATTGTAATAAAGTAGTATTACATGTTTATAATGATATGAGAATTTTGTGTGTGTGTGTGTGTGTGTGTGTGTGTGTGTGTGTGTGTGCTTAACGCCACCTTTATTAGAGTAACTAAAATCCTTCAACTTTGAGGACTTTTCTAATTATAAAAAAAATTATATAGTTAGATATATCACATTTTTCAAAAAAAAAAAAATGATCTGCTTGACAATTGACAGAAAACGAAGAGAGTAATTTTTTTGAAAAAATATACTTTTTCAACTAGGTACAAGACGTTTCTTAAATGGAAGATAAGATGTAAGTGTTATTTCAAATACCATGTTTATGCATAGGTACTTAAATTTTTTATAAATCATATTTTAGATAAATTTATTGTTCAAAGATGTTCAGAGGGTGATCATGCTTAGTGAAACAAACTGTATTTAACCATAACAAATATAAATTAAAATATTGTATTTTATTCTCAATTTCGTATGTACTTTACAATGCGTTTTAACCTATGAATACGTCAGTAAAGATTATTAAACAATAGAAAATCAATATATTTTAGTATACACGTGTAGTGAGTGCAGTACAATAATATTATAACGACACTAGGATTGAGAGATTATTTTATGTTTCGCCGTCTTTCCTTTTAACTATATATAGACATATAGTTATTGGCTATAGTGGTCGTGTGTTCAATGTGAATACCTACAATGTAATAATATATTAGGTATCTAGTATATACATATTATAGTTTTATTTCTAACCCAATTATTTTTTTAAATAAAAGTACCTACGATATACCATATACAGTGCATATTACACATGACATATTAATCGTGTTTATAGCATATATATGTACTTATAGCTAGGTATGAAATTACCTTGTCAACGATAGATAATATACGTTTGATTTTCATATTATTTTATTAATTCACCTCAAATGTCGACTAGTACGTTTTTATTTTTTAACGAAATCGTTTATACAATAATAATAATAATATGTAATTTGTAATTATGTGCACCACTAACGTTGCAGACTTCAATTTGTAGCGAACCAGAATATTCTATCACATTAAATGGATTATATGATCAGTATAATATCCACGCTAATAATTGGATATACTTATTGTTCTTTTAATTGATGAGTGTTATGTGTGAACAGTATTAGTAGATAATAAAAGTTTAAAGCTGTACACCAAACAATACGTATAGATATGTAATAATTTAATATATATTATATAAAAAAATGGTTTTCAGTTTAAAATATATATATGTGTTCTTTGATAGATATCTACAGGTACCTATAGTCGACAACTATTAATATAGGTAGATATTGCATTTAAGTTTTATTATTGACGTTATTTTTGGCGCTAAATTACACAATAAAAATAGTGTTTAAAAAATCTATATGTTATGTAATAATAAAATTTCAAGAACATATTGAAATAAAACAAAGATTTGGAAAATAGTAGATAATAGACAATAGTGGTTAAAATATATTGTTGCACAAAAAGCAACTGAAAATAAAAAAAAATAAGCAACAAATAGTAAAATAATAATGATAAAAATGAATTGGCTTACGACAAAAATAAACTATTAAACATAAATTTAATTAAATATTTGAGGCATTTCAACACATATATTTGAGTCAACTTATATTTGTATAAAAGAATAGGCATATTTTGGGTTATAATTGAATGTTAACTCATACAAAAAATGTAGGTACCCATTAACAATAGAGGCAGATGGCGTGGTTGTATACTTGTAGAAAACTAAAATTAAATGCAAACTACTTGTATATTTACCGGATGCAAAATATACCTACTGTCTATTTCAAACACTTTTACTATTATCCATTTATTATAATATTTTATTAATAATTATAAAATAGTCTTGAAATTATTGTGTGTTAACATAAATAAATTATTGTAATCATAAGCGTGTGTAGTTGTATGACTAAGATGATATAGTTGCAACATGAATAAATTATTAATGAAATATTAAAATAAATTTATGGCATAAATATTTTTTTTTTGGTATATTTTCAAACTTACTTTAGTTCATAATATTTATAATTTATCTTTATTTTTATTGTTTTTTTTTTTTTTTTTTTGATGGAGAATAATAATAGGGTAGAAAAAAAAATTACTTCTTAACACTTAACACTTGAAATTGATAAATATTTGTGAGACACTTATATTAGTATAATATTATATTATGTACTGTTATACTTGTACCTATATGCATTATGATACGTACCTAAGTATATATTTTTGTTTATATGCCGATATTTAAAGGATTAAAAAATATTTGCTGATATCGTTTTTAAAATCCGAAATGGTACCTAGTTTGTTATACCTGCTTTGATTACTTATAATAACATGTAATTATTTTTCATGCATAAAATATATTGTTATAAAATATTTAAGACATATATTATATTTGGATTAGTAAAGATGTATTGGACTTTAGGGAGGTACTTCAAAATCGGCATCCTAAAAGAATTAAGTAGATTCAAAAATTAATTAAGTGACAAATGTAAGTAAATTATAATTTTAACTTAACCTATACCGGGATATGCAATTTCTACTGTAGTTTGATTGATCTATTATATTATATTATATTATGGTGCGTTATTTATATACTCTGATCAGATTCAATACAAATGTATAAAATATAACTCTCAAGTTATAATATAATTATAAAAACACGGATTCTTTGATCAAACGTTGCTATTAAAAAAGATAAAGTTATTACTATTAAAAAAATAGATATGTCTAAAACATTAAAAATAATTAATTTATTTAGTGAAAAACTAAGAAAAAAAGATCAGAATTAAATTATTCCACCGGTATATATAATGTAGTTTCAATTTTCATTTACTATACAATACGATGCGTTTTTCAACAAGCAGTTTAACTCGTCACAAACAAAAAAGTTAAACAAGTGTTTGTCTTAAACATTTTGATCATGGCGACGACGAGTAATTAATTTAAACGGATTTATAATTTAAGTATTCTTTTTTTTCTAAATTTTAGTATTATAAATGAGTATAATTAAATGAACTTTGCACTTTATCAAATACAATATTGTCTTATCACAATAATACATCACTTTTAATGTATTTTAAACGTATTAATTAATTATGTAATTTTAAAATAAATACCCTATTAAAATAACTGTATGAATATTAGTTCATTTTTCTTTGCATACTAATTGAATTTTCTTCCTAATCATTCGTAAAGTTGTATTATATTCATCTGAGATTACTCACATATAAATATAGACATCTTTTTACATCATAAGTATTATTAAAATATTACAAAGTAGGTATATAATTTATACAAGACTATACGAGGTACCGCGTTTTTTAAATTCATAAAATGTATTTTATTTTATTCAGTCGAAATTAAAATGTTTTCAATTATAATTGTGATTTATTAAATTATTGATGTACAATAATTATAAGCTATTCTTATATAATAAGCTTTCTCTTTATAAATTCATACCAATACTTTCCAATGTACTCTTTTATTATTGATTCAAATACATAAAATAATACTCCAATTTTAGTATGAGAAAATAAAAATGTATACAATATTCTATACAGTACTTTATGTTCGGTTTCCGATATTTCATTAAATTTCGTATTTTATACTTACGAGATAATCATTTGTCGAAAATAGTGAGTCCTGATCGATTGTAATTCAATTAAGTTAACATGATAATCAAGATAACATCGTTATTATTATAATTTTCACATATTATTCTTAGTTATTGAACGAATATTGTTAGTATAGAAATATAGTTTGAATTTCATACTTCATTAACGAATATCTGAAAGTAGAAATCATTCATAACCACCTCAAAATCTATTTTGGTCTGATGACAACTTTAATTTCAGTGAAGTTGTTTAGATGTTATGCGCAAATTATTTATTACAAGAACAAGAAAAATACACAATAAATTAACTATTAAGCTTTACTGTGGCTTTTATATAAGCTTGACATTCGGTCGGTGTTCCTTTCTCGTTTGAAAAATATTTGTCTGTTTTTTTTTAAATAAACTGTGGTTTTTTACTAAAAAAGAAAATTAAACATTTTATTTATTTATTTACTATTCTTTCCCAATTTGGAATGCTAGAACGAAAAGTCTTGTGGGTATTTTTAAATTTATTTTCCGTATAACTGTCACCCAAAAATTAATATCATTAATAGACTTTACAGACTGCAGTATTTACATCCTATATATTATTATAGATAGACATTAGCCACTTTGTCATTTACTATTTAATAACCAATTTATGTTGGAAAGATCATAATATCACATTGATCTAATATTATATAAAAACAATTATTAATAAGTTATTATTTATGACTGTATCAGTCGAAATATAACTAATTATTGTTCACTGTTTATTACGGCTCTATAGCAATGTAAAAATAATAAATAATAATCGTATATGGTACCTACGCTTTTATGTGAATGAGAAAATATTAACCAAAATCAGCAATATTATCGATAGCAAAAGTTTTCTGATGTAAAAATATATGCTATTAAATTAATCTTAATACCTATCTAAGTATTAAGTTTATTTTATCATCGATGAATTTTAAGAAATATCAGCAAAGTTAGCAAAATCAATATTTAAATAAACAATTTCAATGAACCATTTTAACACAAAAACTACAAAAAAATAAAAATAAAACTTACTAAAAAAAGCTATAAATCAGTTTAAAAATAAAAAAAAAATACGAAACACAAAAATATCAATGGATACGCAGAATAGAAAAGTTTACAATCTTAAAATAAATAAATAAATTTCACTTTAAATAAACATGAGATTTTATTTACAAATTTGTATTTAAAATAACTACGAATAGTTTTTAAACAAATAAGTAAATTTTTACACTTAATCATTAAAAAAAAAGAAAATTTTTTAAAGAAAATAGTAAGAACCGCTTCTTTTAAAACGTAATACTAAATAAAAAACTAAAATTGTATTGGTACAATGGTAACTTAGAAATCTGGGCTCAGTTAGTAAAATTTATATAAACTTAAAACTGGAAAAAAGCTCACCTCGCGTTGTCCATGTGACTTTCTTACATAAATGTCCTATTAAATTTACCACTCCTTTGAAAATTTTGATAAGTAGATATAGATACTTTAGTTTATATACCTATACACTTAATAAGTAAATTTCAATT
This sequence comes from Aphis gossypii, assembly GCF_020184175.1. NCBI lineage: Eukaryota > Metazoa > Arthropoda > Insecta > Hemiptera > Aphididae > Aphis > Aphis gossypii. The sequence continues at coordinate 53,062,397 of NC_065533.1, forward strand.
ATAAGTATAAACTTACTTATCTTTTGCACTTCATTTTCCAGCTGTCAATAAATAATATGCGTAAAATAAAAGATAGACAATACTACAATAGTATTATGGTATTAGTACTGATAAAATAAGTAGTTGACTGGAAGTCAATAAAAATCCTGATCGATATTTTAGAATAAATTAAAACTATAGAACATAGAAGTGAAAGCAGTGGTAATGTAAGAAAAATTAAACTTGTTACCTATGTAGAATGTAAATTGTAGGTAGGTACCTACATAAATATTACTGAAAAATAAACTTAGTTCATTTCATTTTCAAGTGTATGGGTTGAGCGTATCTCTTTATCGAGTAGGTTACTGTAATGGATGATTGATTTGGAATTCAATGATGAATAATTGCATACAAAAAATATTTTGAGTAGAAATGGTTTGAGAGCCTCAATGTATAACTAAGCTTTTTTTTATCTTAAATTTATATCACTATTGACGCTATTATAGTAATAATTATTTTAATATTAGTAGATAATACGGAATTAATAGGACTAACCTTTAAAGTTTAAGTTATACTAAATGCTTTAAGTCACCACAAATATTATATTAATTGAATTCTATTAAAATATCTTAATATGTTATGCTTTGTTTAGATATCGCTTTTCGTTGGAAATTTAACTTTAAATGTCTAAAAAAAAAATTAGGATGACGGAATAGTTTTTTTTACTTTTTAGGTTTCAATAAAAACTTCTTATGATGGACTGTGTATTACGTGGTCAAGCCTTAGCTATTGAAATGTTATGTATTATAAGTTTTTATAATTACAAACTAACTTACAAATCTTCATGATTTTATGAAAATTTAAACGATTATTAAAACAATCTTGCGAAGTCTTGAATTAAATTTTTATTGGAAACTTAAAAAAAGTACCTAATAAAAATTACTATCAATATTATGGTGTATATATGGAAAATTAAAAAAATATTTAGTAGAACTAAAGTTGAAAATCGATACATTTGTTTTACTGTGAAAAGCTCGTATATTCAGAATAAAATTATAAATACATTTCACTGTAAAATCGATAAATATATTGTTTTGCTCAGAATTTGATATGTGTATGTATAACCTGTGAATACTATAATAAATTATATTTGTTATAATTAATTTTGATGAATAATAATTATTGCTGAATTAATAAGTTTAACACGGACATACATTATAATACAAATGTGTAATTTATTAGATATCTTAAATGTTTGGTATCTATCTGAAAACTGTAATTAATATAACATTAGGATGGGGATAATCTCAGAACTTTTTATAATCACCTACTTCACAAATTTTAAAAAAAAATAGAAAACGTGAAACTTAGGGTTACTACAACAATATCTCGTACAATAATTTGGAAAAATAAAATAAACTATATTATAGCTATAGGTAAAACTAGAAGTTTAAAAAAAATCTAGTAAACAGAAGATATATTTGTTTAAAAATAAAAGAGCTGATATCTTATAAAATTAGTAGATTTATATAATATATATATATATATATATATATATTCAATTAGATGATTATAAACTTGCATTTGTTGCATTTTGTTCTAATAAAATATCGATATATATGTATAGTTTCATTGGTGTTCAATTGAATGATATTTTTATTCGTACGGACGCAATACGAGTATATATAGGTACTTTTACTTATTATTTTATAATGAACGGACGGAAGCTGAGATATAAAATATAAATACCTATTTCTATTCTCATAGGTGCGAACGATTCTAATAAAGTACATATCAATACAATATGACATACAGAGTGTTCAGTATGTTTGGAAACTGTCTTTAGATTAACTGAGACCGATACACGACAATATTATGATAAAATTAACGAGGTTATCAAATATTTAACATTATAAATGTGTACTGCAGTGACATCTGTAACTGCTCAATATAATAAAATATGCTGACATACGTATAGTGATACGTAAGTGTTGTTTTCAGACTTATTGAAAACCTGGTATAATAATGTAAACCAAGTGTGTTGAACTGTTGAAAGTATTGAAAGTGCTGCGTCGTTTTTGCCGGAAACTTTTGTACGACCATAGGAATGGATGCATTATTATACCCGGAAGTACTTAATCGGGAATTTTGGTAAAAAAAAATATTATTAAGTGGGAAAACGGGTATCGCAATAGATGTCGAGTGGACTTCTGTAAATTGAGATCATACGTCAAATTTGTGCTTAACGAGCAGAGACGATTAATTGACAGTCTATGCAACACAGACTAAGATAATTTCACAATATATGTTTTTGATATTTCTATTTTAATATTATACTATTGTTGTGTATTATAAGTACCTACTTGTTATGGATAGTTTAATCAAATTTTTTTTGAAAAAAAAAAACATTGCACATTTATTATATCGTTGATATTTAATAATTATATAATAACATAATATATTATTTAAAGTCACGAAACGGATATAATACGAGACCGGGTAAAACACGCTGACGCTCAAATTATCCCATATCGCAGTAAAATCGTCGATATACCTATACAATGTCATATTCATTCCTTCGTTCAAAATCTAAGGATATAATAACGTCATGATGACGTACAAGTCGCGTAGGGTTGTTGTCTGCGCGTTTAGGTCGATCGGGGTTGACGACTCGGCGGGACAGATATACGTATATATACTGACGACTACGACTACGACAACAATCCCGACCACCACAACCGCTACGACGACGAAGTCGGACGATATCATATTGTGTTGGTCGCGAACGACCTTGATTATTTATGTCGGCGAGTTGCGAAAGCAAAAGAGAAACATAATATTAATATTATATATCTACGACACAGCTGAGATTCTATGGGTGTACCTACGTAATATACGGACGGAGCGGGCCAAAAGTTCGGTTGCGAACGCGGCCGATAAAAATAAAAACGACCGACGACAACGACGACGACTATATATATTATTTATTAAAATACGTCGACAACGCGGCGGCGGCGGCGGAGGTTTCTCGCGGGGCGATGCGCGCGCCCGACGAACGTTGCGCGTTTCACGTTCGGTTGGGTTAGGTTAGTGTTTTTATTTATTTCCTGTGACTGTTACGCCGTCCGCGTCTCGTCACGATAGTAATAGTAATAATATAGTCATCGACGACGACGACTACGACGACTACGTTAATAATAATAATAATAATGCAATAGTATTTTAATATAATCGCATACGCACGCATTATAATATTATACAGACCGATTCACCGAGCACGCTGCTCGTCTCTTGTGATTATTATTCAGATTTTGATTTTTTTTCCTACAATTTTCGAATATACCACGATCAAAATTTTCAGAAAAAATAATTATATACGATAGAAAAGAGGGTTAACGTTCGAAAAATAAAAAGTGTGTATAGCCGATTGACACTCCTCCACGAGTATTACGAAAACCGAAAAGTCTCAATAGTTTTTGTAAATATATTGTAATTGAAGTATATTATATATATAAGTTTATTTAAAAATTACAAAAGTCTTAATTTGAATAAATCCACTATTATAAGGGGAAAATAGGGGTGAGCTTGATTGGCGATTCACACTGTATACAGTGTACACATCATGCACTCGTCTATGTATCATTATAGCCAACGCGTCATTATAGGTCAACACTTTATTGCAGTGTTCGAATCGAGCCTCGGTGTCGACGCGCCCACACGAAAATTTTATTATTTATACTATTATTATTGTTATTATTATTATACTATCGTCGTTGAATGGCGTGTTTATATTATTAAATTAGTGCAGTATACATAAGCCATAAAGAATTACTAAAATTAGCGCATTCGTATGCACAAGCTTAAAAAATATATGCTCATGCGCTCATATTACGATAAAAAAAAAAAAAAAAAATCTCCAGAAATTAACCATAATAATTTTTTGAATATATTACATTAATTTATCATCAGTACTTGACAATTTCATCTTTGGGTCGCATATAAATAACGAAAACTAATAAAAATACCTTTTACCTATATTATTTAAGTAAAAAATGTGTTCGTTCTCAGAGAGGTTATGAATATGGATATGTGATCAGATCTATCCTCGACTCCTTGAGAAGTACCTACACAATATATTAAGTACCTACTTATAAATCTGAATTACCAAAATAGTTGAATAATATACGTTATATTGTATTATACTATTTAACGTTTGAATATTACGTAAAAATTTGTACTTCGATTGTTTCATGGCTGAAGAATACCTACTATTCAAAATTAAAAACAAAAAATACTGAAACTTTGTAGATATTATTTGGTTGCATATAAAATGTGTCCCAAATACTGATTTGTGTCCCTAAATTTTTTCAGGTTACACGAATTGTGTCGTTTGAGTTTTTCGGATTACACATGTTTCGTCTAACTAATATAAATTAAAAGTAAAAATAAATTAGTTATTATAAATACATAAAATATAAATAATATTTTAATAATGTTGACTAACTAGCAATTAATCGTATAATATTGTATTACCAATTTATAGAACACCATTAAGACAATATATACTTTAGCAATTCGTAATCTTCGGCAGTAACGCGTTTGTATAGAGATGAGTGAAAAACGAAAAAAGAATTTTTTAATAGAATTTTGAATTTATTACCAATAAATAATAATATTTTTTAACAATTACGTGTGCATTAAATTACATTATTATTTTTTAATTTAACGTATGTTTTAATATTTTTCAATTTGTGTACAGTTGTGCACATAACTTGTGTAAAACTTAATAAAATAGTTGGGATACAACTCGTGTACCCCACTTGTATCATACGAACATAACTCGTTAACTACGATATCATTATCATATTCGTTACATTATAATATACTTGAAGTTTTGTTTTCGTGTGTTGTTTAACTTAACTCAAAAATGTGTATGTGTTTTTATGTGAGATAATTAAAGGGTGATAATCCGATTACTTTATCATATTCATCCCGTTTTAAATAGAAAATTAAACCTATTAATTAGTAGTTGTAGTTTTTTTTTTTTATTATTTCATCACGTTTTATTAGTAAAACCGTGGAAAATTCTCACGTAATGTTGTAGTGATTTAAATTATTATCAATGCTATAATATTAATGTACTTGAAATTCTCACCAATTATTTATAAATGGAGAATATATTATTAAAAACTAAGACTGACTTTTTATTTTCATAATTTCATTAATATATATTACTAATTATTAAATATTAATATTCCGGTAGCGCGTCGTCGCCGTTTTGCGCCCACGGCTCATATTATATTGTAAGTATGTGCACAAAATATATTAATTATTATAAGAGGACTACGCTCATTGGTTATAATATGTAGGTACATTAAATTTACGTTACGCATTTCCAATACCGATTTTTCGCTTAACGAACAGAGTGACCTTTTACTAACATATTGCTCATAATAAACTGGCGAGACGAGTTGTAACAAATGGTAACAATATATTATTATGTTAAAAATATCTTAAACTAGGTATAGCTCTAAAATTTTAATATTAAAAACAAAACTAACGAGAGTACACAGCGAAACGCGTAATCGCATCGTCATCAATAATAAGTAAATTTTCTCCGATTTCATAATTAACGAATCCAAATTTATCATATTATTATATTATAATGTAAATACCTACTGTGCTGAGTTCGCGTGTGCGATCGCCGCAGTCCAATGGCGCAATCACTCGACGCAGATCCTCTAGCTCTAGGGACGTCTTTTCCAGCGCTTGTCGACGACATGACGCTCTCTCAACTATAAAATTTAATTAAAATGTATGTACCCACCGACTTCGTATTAGGTGTACTCACAGTCCACATAATATCATTATATTATACGACATACCTACATTATAGTGTATTAAGTACTTGTGACGTCCGTCAAAATCGAGGACAAGAAATCACTCCGATGGCGAAAGGACGAGGATGTATAGTAGCTCAGAGAAAATATTAAAAATCGTGTCTGAAAAAAATTAATTTCTTTATGATTTCGTGTGTAAATTGCTACTATAATATTATACTTTGTATTGAATTTTAATCCTCGTATCATTATGGATTTGCATATTCATTACAAACCATAAGGATTTAACAAATCGGTAAAAATTTTCCTGGTAGGTTTAGAACTTTTTACATTTTTGTAATAGAGGCTAATATCATTTATTGGATGTACGTATAGTAAGTGGACTTCGGAATATTAATAATTATACAAGTAGTTTACTAAGGGTTGAAGAATTCTTATTCTGGTACAGCATTGGATTAGTTTTATTTTGTTGTTATGCATTTTCCAGGCAAGTTTTAAAAACGTCGAGGTATTTATATTTTTTTTTTTTTTTAGAACTGTATTTATATAGGCACAATTTCAGTTTTTGACTTAAGGGGCTATATAACAAATTTTTATTTTAATAATTTATTGATTTCTTAATAAGTTAAATTAATACGTTTTCAACAAAAGTATATTTCAATTTGGAATATCTTCGAAAAGTATATAGTATAATAGTATATACATTAGTATTATACATTGATATTTAAATTTTTTATCTACACTTAATAATAATAATAATATTATAAAGAGGAAAGATTTGATTGTTTGTTTGTATTGAATAGGCTCCGAAACTACTAAACCGATTTGACTGAAAATTGATGGGGAGGTAACTTAGAACCAGGAGATGGAAATAAGATACTTTTTTAAGTGATAGGCACAACCCCGGGGAGTACTCAAACAGACATTTTGAAATTTACTATGGAAATTTTGGTTTATGGTTATGGCTGCTATAAATTATAATAATAATAATAATTGGCGCGAGAGAAATTATTATCCCTGAATTTGTTATTATTATTTTTTAATATTTGTTTCCATGGCGATCGATAAATCAACACAAATACACAAGGCATCACATTGCCAACAAAATTCTGTAAAATAACACCAACGACCAATGAGTTAATTGACAAAGTTTTTCCAAATCTACCATAAAATTACATAAATCGTCAGTAGCTCAGTGTACGGGCTATATTGGCCACCAAAAACTATGATGTAAATACAAACAATATCACTATTCCAAAATTTTATACGGGAAGTTTAGAGGCGAAGATGTACTGTTACCACGCATCCCAATGATTCCAACAGACATGCATTTCTCAAATTCAAACTTTGCAGTTTTTGGCGCAACTCACCTTTGCAATAACCATTAACAAAGCACAAGTACAATCGCTACATAAGTGAGAGGACTGAATTTAGAAAATGCATGCTTTCTCACATGGGCAGCTGTATGTGGCACGCTCCACAAGTCAGAAAACTCTTGTACGCACTAGAAGAAAGAACAAAAAATATTGTGTTACCTATTTTTTTAATACTTGATTCTGTTTTCTTTATAAAGTACAAGACCGGAAAAATAAATTCCTTTACCAATCACAAATCTTAAAGAAAAAACTTAATTTATTCAAAATTTACTGGGTTTTGACCATATTATAAACTTTATATTAAGGTCTAAATCCAGTAAATTTTGAATAAATTAAGTTTTTTCTGTAAGATTTGTGATTGATAAAGCAATTTCTTTTTCCGGTCTTGTATTCTATAAAAACGTAGGTGTTTAAATATTATGTAAGCGATATGTAACTACATTAATAAATAGCAGCGGTACTTAGAATCTATGCATTAACAGTTTAAAAGTGTTCTTATAACAAGACTAAACCAAAACTGAGTTATTTAGATCTTATAATGCTATGTATCACGGTTTTTACTAATGAAATGTGTATGCATGTGATTATGATATTATATTGTTATTTCGATATTGGCGATATTAATGGATACCAATAATGTAAACGGTAAAAACATTATTGTCTAAAAGTATCTATATACCTATAACTATAAAAATAGAGATAATAATGTATACACATATACCTATTTTATATGTGTACATTATATTTGTTGTATATTAAACGCACACTTGTCAGATTATTGATGTCCAAAAAATGTCTACGGTTGTGCCTATAGAATACAAATAACGCATGCATACAAATGACATATATATTTTTTTAATTTCAGGCGTAGTGCCAACGATAAAGACCGTTTAACTTTCATCACGAATCTCGTAGACACTATTTGCGTACAAGTGTTGAAATATATATATATTTAATATATTCACGTGTGCACGCGCGTGTGTGTGTGTGTGTGTAAAGTATAAGGTATCTTCTTGGAATAATTCGGGGAGAAACGTACGATTTAAATTATCGATTGGTACTGGTTAGTAAAAGAAGAAAAAAAATAAGAGTGATCTGCGGATGCTATTCTAAAGAAATGTACACTATTGACTGCCGGTGCAGACATCAGTTCGTGGTACAATAGCATACACTACTGATTGATTTTAATATAACAACTGTGGGACAACAATAAAATGATTTCGAATAGTTGGTTGGTTTTTTAGTGCACCGAATATTATATGCTTGGCAAATATAACAAACAATAGTGCGTATTGTATAATAATTTATGTTGTGTGGGTGTTAAGTCGGAGTGTTAAGCAAATACAAACACAGGTCAAAAATGAAATGTAAACATACTGCATAATTTTTTTCATGTTTAACAATTGTTTTCTCGATCCATTTGGAACAACAGTATGTAATACACACTGTATGTTTTAAATTTAATTGTACAAGTACTCTCTAAAGAAGAAATTCATCTTAAAACGTAAACTTTTTGAATACGATGAATGGATAATACTATTTAAATGAAAAAATAAATACTAAAAGATTTACAAATATACAGAAGTGACGCTTTTAGCATTTTAAACACGAATTACCCGGTACGCGAATAAATAAATATTTGTGAATCTCGAATGATATCACCAGTCGTACTTATTATAAGTATTATAATATTATTACACGAGCAATAATTATAATATTCTTGAATATTTGTGAGGGTTTTGGTGTTGGTGTTCTGCGCACGTGTAAAGGACGAAAAGAAATCAAAATTAATATCACCCTATATGCTAATAAGCATTGAAATAATTTCATAGAAACACGTAATTATACAAAAACACGTAGATACTCGTATTTATCAAATAAATATTATGTATAGTGAAGTATATATCTATTATACTTGGAATTCTGACGACAGGGTATTTGAATTTTTATCACCTCTGACACGATTTAAATTCATATAGCTATAATGTTTTTGTTCGATTCATGCGTACCTATCTATAATATGATATTATTATTATTATGTATGCATATAAAAAAAGACGGTATTAATTTTTTAGAAACTTTATAACATAATTATCATAGTTATATTATTTGGTATTTTATTATATATATGATGATAACGACTACAATTTTTAAGTTACAAAGTACACTGTTGATTAGAGAATCAAATATTTATACCTAACAATAATAATATAATTGTTAAGATGTTCAGAAACTTTTACACTGTAAGCTGTAATGAAACATTTTTCTCTCTCAAGTCTTTCGATATATATTATCTGTTTACAGAATGATTTATCAAGCATACCGACATTTTTTTTTATTTTATAATAAATATATTTTAATTTTAATTTTTGTATATTTTAAGTAAATTAACTCTTTTCAAATAGTTTAATTTTTTATAACATTTTATAGGAATCCCAGATTAGGTTAGGAATCCTAGGAATTTTTATTTTTACTCAAATATACCACATAAAAAGAAATCAAATAGTACAATAATTATAGATAGTCAATAATAATCTAAAAAAAAAATTTAAAAAAAGAAATATTTTTGAACAATTAAAATTTCGATATTCCTGGGTAAGGTTTAAAGTGAGTATGGATTTGTAGTACAATTTTACAAAAGCGTGTCACATGTTTATTATGATTTTTTCAGTAGTTACTTACCGTTTTTAGAGAGAATAAAATATAATTTAAAGATTTTGTTTTACACTTGCAGAGGTAATAATTTTTTAAGTTTTCACCAAACACGTATTTATATAAATATTTTCTAAATTATTATAATTTAAGTATAACTATTTATTTTTATCCGGTTCGTTCAAAAACCGGAACTTTACTACTTTTGGATCAACGTTGTCTTGACCTAGGCACGAATCCGTCACGCGTCACCAAGTTCGTGATTTATAATATAATTAATAAAAACAATACTTGTGACTACTATTAACGTAAACATAAAAAATATAATATATTTTATCGATAGGTATACTGCATAGATGTGAAAATGGAAATGTTTGTCACGCATGTTCTCTGTAACTACTCATCCGATTATTTTGATTAATTATTTTTTTTTTAATGAAAGACTACATTATGAAGTGGGTTATAGACCTATTTCTTATTCTATAAGTTAATGAAACATCAAATTATTCATTGTTTGAAAAATCGGCAAATACGCACATATAGATATCTTTTTTTTCTTCCAGATTACCAACTATTAGTTAGATATTATCAGAAATCAGTATTTTAGTGAATAATAATTGATGTAATTTAACAGTACAACATTTTTTTGTTATTATTTTTTTTTTTTGGTTTACACTTAATGGAAAGACGATAAAATTTGAGTCATTCAAAAAAAAAAAGAAAGAAAACATTTAAAAAAAATATACTACTGTTATATTATGGTCAAAAGCCGAGTGGGACAGTTATGTAAAGTTTATATTTTGGTACCTAATATTATATACACAGTGTATCATGAAGATAATTTGATAATTGTACAAAAAACCAAAAATATTATTTATCCAAACGTGTTACGCTAAATGTTAGCATTAGACAACTAAATTTAATACGGATGCATTTTCTATATACTGCAGTCAACAAAGTACACAAGGATAGGTTAGCTAGTATAATTATTATAAATTCAGAATATTAACAAGACCTTATACAGTTGTACCTAATACTCGTATTATAATCGTAAGAATATTATAATATGAAGGTTTATGACAATATTACAAATTTGTAAATATTAATTTAGAGTAAATGAATAACTGAGAAGGTTTCTTTCAGGTTAGATCAATTGTCTTTCGTTAAGTGACAAAAATAAAATGTATAATATTATAATATGTTGACGGAAAAAACATTAAGGGAAATCAGAGAAAGCTTATAACTACATATGCTAGAATATTTAAAAGAATATTAAGACTATCCCAATTATAAAACGTCGCCTTATAATTTATTAACTATAATTATTCATTAAATTTGTAAATAAATACATTCTATATTAATTCTAAAGAATATCTGAATTTATTCTAATTGAAATTATTAAAATACACTACCTACACAACATTTCTGCTCAAAAGTATACTTTATAATAATATATTAATATCCTAACGACTACAACTATATACAGGCATAACCGGTAGATTTAGGTAGGTACATCTAACCTATAGATACTATTATGTTGATAAAATATTTTAAATTAAGTCAGTAAAATAATGATAACTTATGTGTTTGAACAATATGAACGAATCGAAGAATTATTAGAATGGTTCCGGTGTAGAAAAACATTTTTCTCTGGTATAATTTGTTTTAGTCGAGAACATAATAATATTCTAATGCAGTAAGCAGCTAAAGCGCATAAAGACTTTCACGCATACATCTTTGTAGTTTGTATCCATACAAAATAAATGTGCAATATATTATTATAATAGGTGTACATTTTTTTTTTTTTTTTAGTATCATAATTCATAATGTTATTTGCGTTTCATTTAAAATTGTAATTGTTTTCTCTCTGAAAATAGTACTATTCATAATTGTATTTCTACCTATACAATACATATACATATTGTACGGTCATTCACCCAATTTCATTTATTGCACTGCCGCCGTAATCGTATGGTACAGTAGATAGGTGACTTAAAAAGATCAGTAGGCAGTTCGTTGTCCCTCTCTTGTCTGGGTATAGTATATAACTCACGGATTGTGTAAAAACAGATATTGATTTCATATATGAACTTTTAAATGTATTGTTGAGATAATTATCTCAAATGCAAATCATGTGTAGCTGTCTGTAGATATGCACACGAATGATTATTGAAATATATCTACCGTATAATATCGTTTAATTTATTTATTATTGTAATAAACGGGAGTTATGCCCAACAGTAAAATTTAACATAAATTAATGTATAATATATTAATTTACAGAACAATTAAACTTGATGATTCAAAATTCAAAATAATTATATTATGTACAAATATTTATTGTAAATACAAATGATTTAAATGTCGAACACAGCATTTCTTAATAATTATTTGTTATAAACTGAATAAAGTAGGATGCTCATTACTCATTAGTCAGACGTTTCATTCAATCAATTGGATTATTCTTTCCGTGACATTAGTGCCATTAAAATGGACGAAAAAGGTAAAATATGATAAAACATTGAACTTTAAAGTTAATTAGATAAAGGAGAGATGAATAAAGAGCTTAATATTACACTATACATTTATACGTTTTGTATTTGTATACCGATTGATTAATAATTACATAAATTAGTTCATCGGCTAAATATTTAAATTTTATAACTACCTAGTAAGTACCTCTTAACCTCCTATATATGTGTATGATATGTGGCCAGACATAAATCATAATTATAATATGTTTTTCCTCTACATCGTTACAAACCAATATTTAACGGGGTTATAGGTACCTACATTTTAAAGTAGGACTCAGTGATTCAAAATTTGAGTAAATAATTATAATTTTTATGTAATTTTAATGTTTTTTTTTTTTTTTTTTGTTACAGGTTTGTCAAAAAATATTGAAATATTAACTGTAATTGATTTGATTTGTAACGATTGAAATATTTACTATGACAAGGTAAAGTACTTATATAATTCTATATAAAATGAATTTTGATAATACTAGGTATTTAAATAGTTTATTTTAAAACACACTACCGTCAGGTAACGTTAAAGATATTATAGCTAAAGGTAAAGTCGTTGAAGAAAAGTTAAAATGCTCATGTCGTATTATGTTTCTCATTTTATTAGTCAATGATAATATGATGAAGAATGAAAAATATATACTCGAATATTGTCTCTTTATAAAATCATCGTTTATTATTTCCACGTATAATATAAATATAAGATAGTAATATATATATATAAATAAGTACAATACATACCTTTAGCAATACTTTATTAGAACTTTAGATAACTAAAATTGTTGGAATAGCCTATCTTTTTTTTTTTTTGATTTAATCAATGATAACCTAGAAGTGCAAGATCAAGGTCAGTACCTACTGTACTGATGATCAGTATATCTATATATGCGTAGGTATTATACCAGCATACAGTGAAGTATTTGTTTTTCAAAATGTCTCTCTTTCAATTATCACACCACTGGGATTTGATTGATTTTATAAATTAAAAATTTTGTCGGATAACATTATACGATAAGTTATATACAATTATCAGAGATTTTTCGATGTAACTTGCTGGTAATTGGATGCTGAATCGATTTTTTTTTTTTAATTTAATGTCCACGAGTAAGCATATCGATTAAATTATTTTATACATTAGACTCGATACTTGATACTGTAGCTGATAACGATCACGTGACATATTATACCAAATATGTTTTTTTTTTAATAAGAATCTATTGGCATAAATTAAAATAAGTGTTTGCGATAATTTTTTAAATATTTTTTTTTATTCGTTCAGATTCGTCCATATCTTGTATTCATTATTCAAAATAATAATATGAATTTTAAAATTTATATTTCTCACGATTAAATCACAATAGTCAAATACTATTATTCTACAAAAACAAACCGATAACAACAACAACAACATGGTTTGATGAAAAATAACAGAGTTATCGAATGTCTACATAATATTAATATATTTATACATTTATATGTAATATGACGTATACATAGAGTCGTGAAGTTCTCGCAAATTGTGAAAAAGTCTAGGAAATATTTCTTTCATCTTTGTTATTTCGAAAGAAATATTTAATAGGGTCAATTATCGATTTCCAATAAAGTAACTTGTACCTGGCATATTATCCGATCTTGTGATATCTTTCGTATATTGGCCGATGTTTGATATCGTTGCAAGCAGATAGTCGTCTCTGATTATCAAAGACCTGCTCGCGTACACTTTGTATACCTATAATACTCAAATAAGTACTATAATAGTGCATAATAGATATATATATATATAATTGAATATAAGTTATCACGTAAATTCATTCCGGTTTTATTCATTGAGAATATATACAATCAGCAATTAAGTGAACGCAACTATTGGGAGTGGATTCCGTTGGAAATCGTTTGAGGTGATTAGTAGAACTGAAAGAATTTTATACAAGCACCTAGCGACTGCCATTTTCCCCTTAAGTCTCAAATATTATAAATAATAATTTTCTAATAATTGGACCGAGGTGCGTGTATTACGATTTAAAAAAAAAAAAAAAATTAAAATCGCGGCTATTTATCATTTTTAAGGTCATCAACATAATATTGCCTTTAGAACGCCGTGTTAATATGTAGTATTATCTATTCAATCATAATTATTACCTACATTTTGTTGTTATTTTTTTTAATTTTGCACAGTTGTAACAATGTGTAGGTATTTCAAAATAAAATTATTAAACGGACATTTTAGAATAATATGGTCGATATTAAGGCCTGCGGCAGTTCAGAAGTATACGTATAATAGTGAATAGGTAATAGGTATATTATAATAATTCTAATAGAATAATAAATTAGATTTATTGCTGTGCCAACACACTATAAACATGTTATTAGAAGCGATTCCTAAGAATGTGATCATTGTATTATAAAAATTAAAAAAAAAAAACTATCATAACATGTAATAAAATTTGTATTTTATAAAAAAAAAAAAAAATGAAATTACAAATATCTATATTGTAATAACTATATAATAGCTTTTGTGTTGGTGAAATAATTGTAAGTACAACTTGAATATGTGAACTAGTTATTAAATTAATAAGTGAATTAGTATTTAGCTCCCTTATAGTTCAAATACTCTATGACTTATGAGGTATCTACCTACAATTTAGGGAACTTATTAAAATATACATCAACAGTATCTTTTATCTAAAAAAACGTAAATATTTATTTTTGATCTATATCAGATTTATCTGCCAAATAATGCTAACCAGTATATTTTAAATTTTTAAAATATTGCAGCATAATAACTAATATAATATGTTTGATTACAAGTTTAATAAATGTTTATATTATTTTGTAACTTGTTATGTTTGTAATATTAGTATAAATAGTATTGAAATTATAGCGAGTAATGACAATGGATGGATTAAAAAAAAAAGTAAATAATAATTAATAGATTTTTTGACGCATAATTATTTTTAATCGTGGTAGTTTTTGAAGTCTTTCGACATGAGTACATTTGGCTGTTTCAGTCACCCTAGTGTAGATGACTTTTTCACTTAACTTAAGTTTCGAAAACTATAACCTACCTCACCTATGGGTTTTTGTTTTTGTTGTGATAGGTTTGTGGACACGTATTATTGTATATTATGTAGGACGGCTTTGTCATCCATCCGGGAGCTATCCAGAAGGTGTTTAACCGCAACACTATAGTAAGTGGCTGTGGCCAATCACTATACGCCACACGGTTGTCACCGTCTGTTTTCTGTTTTGGACCCAATACCGCAGAACCAAGTTCCTTTTAATGTTCGGAGTTTTGTGTGGTATAGTTTATTATTTGGGATTTAATCAAGTCTTAAATGGGTACGCGGAAACTATATTATAATCATCTCTTTACCTAACCTAACCTTGTGGCGCCTTTAAACTTATCCGTGGGAATTTATTTTGAAAGTTTTAGAATTTGTCGACGAGAAGCCAATGCCTTTACTAGACATACATAGTATTTAAAATTAAATATCATACTATAGTTTTGCTTTTAGATATTGTTTTTTTATTATTATTATTGAAGCATTTATGTTTATATGTGTACTTACTACTTATAATGAATCGTCAATAGTTATGGTAATTATATGTTTTATTTTGACTTCAATGTTTATAAACCATAATATTATTTTAAATATAATTACATTTTTACAAATTAAGGTTCATTGAATAATTAGTTATTAATCTAACGCATATTAGCCTATATAGTTTTATTTAAGTTCAAAAAAAAATTAAACATTGTGTAATATGAAAAAAAAAAACTGTACTTACTGTACGTACATAACATGTAGGCAAACCTTTGTAGATTTTATCGTTAATTATACTCGTACAATGATGTTAACTAGGTAGGTAGGTATATTATGTGTATAATAATTTTTACGACAATTTATGTTCTTTTTGTTTTAACTCGTAATAATCATTATATGGTGACACTATTAATTATTTCTAATTTGTTAAACACTTTTTCCCCCGCGGACTTCACACAGCACTTTACATAGTTGATACCATGTTGGCAGGGAATACAGGGATAACATTGTACAACAAACTATAGAGTATAATATATAGTCTGTACGCATAATTAACATATTATAATTTTTTATTTTTTAGATTCACAACTGAGTCAGGGAATGATGTTGTTTTTACATGTATATGTTTTTTTCTCGGAAAACACTTTATAAGTCAATAAAAAATAAATAAAAGTTTGACAAATTAGTAATTTGATGGCGTTATGATATTTTATTATAAATGTATAATATATAATGCATTACAGCAAAGTTTTAACGCAAAACTATGACAAATACATTATTTAATTTATTTTTCATATTTTTCTCAAACTATGATTTGAATCAAAAAAATTATTTGCTCGCAATAATTATTAGGTTTAGTTTATTATTACATTTTAATATCGTATTTATAAATGTACTTTATGAACATCCTAAGAACTAAATTCTAACCGTATAGTCAATAATATAGATGCATAATTTTTTTCAATACGTAAGTACAGTTTTTGCGGCTGTACGAAAAATAATTCTAAATACAATAATTTTTAAAATGTAATATTAATGACTTATTTAATATATTGTCATATATATAGACACTCGTATTATAGCAAGTCCGTTCCCATTGGACCTATGTGGTTGTTTGAATTAGTGTTATATTTTTATAAGAAAATCGTGGGTAATAAAATTGTTAATGCTTTAAATATGAATGAAAAATGCCGTTTATCCTTTTTAAAATGGTTTTAGTTATTTCTTTCATTTTACAGCTTTTAAAAATTCCCTAAAGTATTTAAATATATCTTCGTTATTTTGAGGAGAAACGTATAGCATTGAATCAAGAGCGAGAAAAATGAATTAATAACAGCACATTTACAACGGAAAAACTAAATACAAAATCTAACAAAGATTATATTATTTCTGAGAGGTATCCGACACTAAAAGGATATGTTTGATACACATATTTTACTTAAATATGTCTTTTTCTATGTAATATTTGTTATTCATAAAATGCGGTATTATTACGAATGTGTCGTATATAAGTTACGCAGCTCGACTACAAATGGTTTTTAACTGTTGTTATTACTTATTTGTTTGTAAAAAGATTTTTTTTCTAACAAAATATTATCTTGATTCACTTTTGTCTATAAAACTGTGTACGGGTTTCAAAAGTATTACACTTAAACTAGACCATTAAAAAATATATTTTTTAAGTACAGCTGCAGCGTCTTTATAATATACTAAATATTTTTCAAACGCCAACTATGTTACTGTACAAAATATTACATACACCTAACTGTATCAACGCGAAGGGGAAACAAAACCATATAGGGAATAAAATTATTCCTAAACGCTTTTATACCACTTGCAAATAAAAAAAAATATATATAGCATTTTGGCCAGCCCTGCTCTCCATCAAATACCTATGTACGTAGTCTAAACAAAGCGATTAAACCGTACATTTAAAAATATTAGTTTTTATCATATCGTACGTGGAATATAATCGTTATTGTTACTATTACTTTAAGTTTTAAGAAATTGTTTACGTATTTATATACTGAATATAATAGCTAATAGACGATTAAAAAACGAGAGTACTTATATACCTACCTACATCCTAATAGAGTAACATTGTGTATATAGGTAAATAATGTTCAACCATAAATGAATGGTATAATAGTCTATTTTCATATATTGTTATATAATAAACAACACAAATTTCGCGAATTGTAAGTATGCTAAAATGCCAAAATGGGTTAAAAATATATATTTAATAAAAAGGATTATTGCAAAAATTATAAATTCTAACAACGCAAAATTATTAATAGGTAGGTACTAATTTATACATTTAGTACATAAATCCATTAACTGTAGGTACCTAAATTATAACATTACTGTACGGATATTAAAAATATTAAAATCAGAATTTATAAAAAAAAATGGCATGTTCAAAACATAGATTATTCTAATCATGTTAAATGACTAGAAAATACACCATATTATTACTGTTATTTTTTTTCTTTTATAATAAAAAAAAATTTAGTACATACAAAAAATTACTTTAAACAATTTTTATAATTATATTATGCATAATACTACTCAACTAATGGTTATATATTTTGAACTGTTTCAAATTTCTTTAAAACAATTATTGTATCGGTGATAATTAATATTAAATATTGTGTGCTATACGTGCAAATCAGTTCAAATCTAACGTTTAAAATTTAAAAATAAAATTTAATTACAATACAAATAATAGATAAATAAATTGAAATCTAAGGTGTTGTTTCGTTTAACATTAAGGTAAATATATAGTACAATAAGTTTTTTTAAATTATATATTCCTTTTCTGTCTTACATATTATTAACAACCTATTTTAAAAGTTTTTTGCTCAGTAGGTACTTTTTTTTAAAAATTTAACTCGGAATTGCCATGCTGTACGTCTTATATACGCACAAAATGTTGAACACAAAACGTTTGATTCGTTTTATTATGCGTGCAACCGTTATAAGAAGACAATTTACATTAATTCGACTATACTTGACTATTATAATATTCATTTTTGTAATTCTTTGGTGTTGACCGTTCAGTCTTATGCATATTATACCTATACCTTATATTACGACGTATTTTTGATGTAGCGTGATGTGTTCCATCCGGCACTGTACCAAAAAATCGTTAAAAAAAATTATATGTATATATACCTATATATATAATAAAAAAAAATTAAACATTTGCTATAGGTATAACGTATACTATATTTGACACGCATATGTATGTATAATATTCATGCTGCATAGTTAGTAGGTACGTGTACTGTAGGCGGTACAAGGTTAACTAGACTCTATACGATACATAATATTATTATACGATTACTTCTCTTGGAAATTATTATTTTTTTTCGCATCTACAATATAATATACCTATAATGCCACCTATGTTTATATAATACTTTGTGTGTGTATATTATATATACTGTGCAGTGTAAATATTGGCCGCAATAATTGCAGTCGGTTATACCTGCTTATGTACCGATCGTGTTACCGTGGTGCAGTGATGACATACGATACCAATACACGATACTGCTGAAGTTACCAGGTTACAATGTAGGTAGGTTACACTACCATATTATGCACGAGGCATAAGTGCAGTGCGTATAATGTGATCTCGTTGCAAATTAAATGTCTTATTCGAAAGGGTGCACCGTTCAATCGTCATGAATTGCAGTCATTCGTTAGTGGTAGGTATGGATGACTGCAGGTAAAAGTGCAGGTATGTCATAAATGGCAAACACCTATATTATGAAATACACGTGATTATAACCATTATAACTCCGATATCGTTGTATATAGATGTATATCTCACGTTCACATATAATGTTATTATGTTATATATATATGTAATATATGTATGCTGTATGGATTATACATACGTACATTGTGATTCGTTTCACAGATTGAACGTTCGTTAATTCGAAGTATAGAAAAGGCTAACTTTTGCTTCATTTTTTATTTATTTTTGCAAAATTTAAGACACAAACGCTGCAATTTTTAACATTCTTATGCGCCTGTAACTATATAAAATAATAATATATTATTATGTTGTAAATAATACGTATTGGACAATTTATTTGAACACTATTCTCAAATACATGTTAATTAAAACTAGAATTAAGTATATATTATTTCAAATATTATAGCACAAGTTATTCTTAAATAATTACTAAAACAAAAAAAACTATATTCATTCAATATTTAATATTTTTACAGGATGCAATAAAAACAAATGACAAATGAAATTAACCAATTGTATAATAATTGTATGTAATAACTTCTTTTAAAGATTCTAATCAATATTTTTTTGTATTATGAATATTATTATTATTGTGATTATTATGTTAAAATTACTTATTTCCATACAATATTATCACTATTTTAATAAAAATATAAGCAATTCCTGAATTTTTGAAATTTCAATATAATAATAATTTTTCATTACAATATATTCAGGTATTTACCTAAAATTATTTTTAAATCTAATAACTCCTAACAAAGACCTTCAGTTGTTATTTATTTATAATACATAAAATTAAACAATATTCGATTATGAACATTTATTATAAAATTACATCTGGCTATGTTCCTATAATGTATACTTATATAAATTAAACTTGGTACACAACAACTTATTTAATTTAAATATATTTTTTTTAATTAACTTATAAACCTATATAATATATTGTATTGTTTTAAAATTGATTATTTTAACTGAGGGTATAAATATAATAGGTATTATTTAAAATCTAACTTTAAACTTAAACTTATTTAGAAATACAAACATTTTATCATACATATTACTTTTCATTATTTCAGAATAAATAATATGTATATATAATATAAAATGATAAAAGAAAAACTTTTTTTAAACGTATTTAAATAATTAGACGTCCATTCGAAAAAGTAATACAGTATATATAGTGTATATTATTTATAATGTATAATATACTTTTTGAAATTGTGTAGATTTATGTAGTTATTTATGTTGTAAAAATAATTAAAGAAAAAAAACATTCTCAGCTATGAATCGGATCAGTAAAAGGTGCACTGGTATGTCTTAGAATGTCAAAATTGAAAATTATCAATGCTCTTAAAATTATCAGGAATCACGACAAAAACATAAAAACATTTGTTAAAATTTTAATTTAATAATTAAAATAATTAATTGGTTTGTCATTAAATTTAAGGTTAGCAAATTTATTACCGTGACCTACTCAATGACAAAGTAGGTACACTCGATACCTACTATACAGTAGAGCAATCACCTTCTTTACAGTTTTTTTTTATTCATACTGATAAAATTTTTATTTCTCTGTCAAAATAAGATTGAAACTCTTTGTAAGTTTTTCTTATTATAGTTAAAATTATTATGGATACATATTGTATATGGATTATTTTTTATTTTTTTTTTTTTTATCATAAGTAGGTATATCAAGTTCAAATCAATTGAAAGGTATAAAGCACAAACACCATTGCCACTATTTGCACTAATGTATTTTTTTAAATAGTTGATTTCTATATTCTTTGTAAATGATTAATGACTAATGAGCTGCTCGCTACACCTACCTACACCGCTGTCCATACTCGAGCGCCGGATCATATTCTATTATAATAAAACGTAGTTATAAAGCTTAACACGGCCAGACAAAATACATAGTTATAAAAATTATTTTTAAACTGATTTTGCATTCATCACACATCTCACATTATTCTATTATCAAGTGTGTAATATACTTTGAATTCTTATCAACGATGACAGTTAATTATTTTATGCCAGACAAAAATCGACATATTATCATATTAATTATTGTAACCTCGGTCTTAGAAGATTTTGTTTAACATGCGTCTCTCTACTATTCATCCTACAAATCAGAAATATTATCTGATTTATTTTAAAACATTACTTTCAACAAAATATATACCAAACTCATTTCAACTGGAATATGAGGTATGGATATGTCATACCAATATGTTCAAATAAATTAAATATAATAATCAACCAACTTTGAACATAATAATTAGAACTTGTTACGTAATAAAGTCTGCAGCTTAAACCATAGTTTTCGACATATTATAAATGTACACATGTTGATAAATTTCAATAAAACAACTGTTTGCTAACATAGAGTATATAAAGTATAAATAATAAATATAAGTAAATACAGTGTTTTTCAAAATGATTTTGAGTATGTTAAAAAGGAAATTAATGCCCTATGTTTTGATCTCATATAAACGTAATTATGTATTTTGAATCATAATTTATCGTAGATTCTTTGACGTTAAATACACTTAAAAAAAAAATATATATATATATATATAGGTATATACTATATACACTAATTTTATTACAACAGTATAATATGAAGTGATGATAACGAAAAACTGATAAACGGCGGTGTAGCGGTCGATGACGTGAACTGCAACGTGAAAAAAAAACTCGAACGACTAATATAATAAGATATTAAGCCGCCAAATCGGGATTTGAACACCCTACCTCAACCTAAAAGTTACGACCTACGTCTAATCGTATATAATAAGTGCCTGCATAACCAGTTGATGATTCACAATGAAACTTGGTCACTTTAACAGTGTTAGCGATTATAATTTACAGCTGTTGACGTAACAACTATAAGCACGTGACAGCTGATAATACTAATAGAGAACGTTTTGTCGTTCGATGTAAATATAACACGATAATAATATTATACGGCCGACAGTACAAAACGTCATAATATATTATAATAGGAGAACGACACGGCCGTGTATGAAATCTCAGTCGTTAGAACGACTTCAGCACCGTTTACCATCGTTTTTTGAGTCGTTTTCTAATGAGTATATTAGATATTATCATTTCGTTTCGAAAAGTCACGAGATTTAAACATTAAAATATGCGTATAGGTTGCCTGTCGTATTTAAAGGTTCAAAGTCAAAAGATATGTCATCAAAATACGTCACATAGAGGTGAAAAATAATGCACAAGGGCATTGCAATACAAAAAAAAAAAAAAAAACCGATTAAACATAGCATGCGTCTTACTGCTTAGGTTTCCTAAGACGGACGTTTCGAAAAAATTGATTTGATTTTTGTAGTTTTACACTGCACGATAACGAGCGCGTTTACTGTTATAAAAATAATCACTCTGTACACGATCAATGGTACATTAGGTATTATATAGGTATGTAAGTACGACTGCGAGATTCATTCGTTATAATTATTGAGAGTACTCGGCATAATGCGTAACATCGTACACTGCAGGCGAAAAGTGCATTCCATAATATTGCATTATATAAAAACGTAGTAATACCTAACAGTTTATAATTTGTTATATATCTTCCGTGGCAA